>NW_011500146.1:203242-221522 GCF_000495115.2 Populus euphratica | reverse complement strand
TCACAGATTCTCGGTCAAAGTAGCTTGGGAGCAACTAAGATTTCATCATCCGATGGTTGAATTGCATAACTCAGAATTTGGTCTTTGATCAAATCAAAGGTATCATCCGCGATAAGCTTGATTTGATTGTCATAATCCAATTTTGGGTTATTCCCCAATTTTTATCCATGTTTTGATAAATTTTTAGAAAAATTTAAAAAAAGAGAAAAAACAACGAAAATCCAAAAAATACATTTTTAAATATATTTGCATCATTTTTAGCATTTTCAACATCATCTCATAAGAATTTAAATTTTCAAAGATATTTGAAACGCGTTCAACTTTTAACGCGTTATTTTTAAAATCATTGATCTTGCTCATTGAGTCGATGTTGATATTGCTTGTTTTCAAAAAAATACAAAAAAATCAAAAAAATTAAAATTTACAAAAAAATAAAATTGAGGGACTAATTTTGAAATTCATGCAACACTTTGCTTATAAATAGCAACCTTTAACACAAAGCAAAAGGGGGGGTAATTTTGATAAAAAAAAACAAGAGGAAATAGGAGCCCTCAACTATCACTTTCAAGGCCAGCAGCCGCCCCCCACCCGGTGAAAAATCTTCTTCTCCCAAACTGAGGCCAGCCACAGACCAGCTCCTCCCCTTTCGATTTTTATTTTTTCTTCTTGCTTGGCCACTTCCTCGGTCATCTTCTCCATCTCAGCCCCATACACTGTCCTTCTCCTCTCTCAGCCGTTCCCCATCCTTTTCCAGCCGCCCCCTTTCCTTTGGGGGTTCTTGGTTCATTTCCCTCTCAACAACCATCCCTCCAAATTCAACCCGACAATACCCTTCCTCCCTCATCTGGCCGACACCAACAGCAAGCCCAATCGTCGCTGCTACCACCAGGAGAGGAGATCTAAACGCCGCTGCCCCTGGCCACAGATTCATCGCCGCCCTCATCGCCGCCCTCACATATCTAAACGCCGCCTAATTGCTAGCCACTTGAGGCGAAGGAGCTGGTGCCCTGAAACAAAGGAGAAAGTGAAGCCCAAACAGATATGTGAGAAGTAGATCTAAACAGATCTAAGAAGAAGAGAATCGACTGTGTTGTTGTGTTTTCTATTGCTTTGCAGGTCACCACCGGCAAGGAAGAGAAGAAGGGAGGAAGCCATTTCAGAACCACACATTTTTCAGCTTTCCCAGCGGCGGCGCGTGAGTCCACGCGCCACCACTGTTCCGGTGGTGCAGAAGGGCATTCCCCTTGTTTTGCAGGTCACCTCCGGCGACAGAGAAAAGGAATAGGTTCCGGTCCACTGCTATCGTGCACTGTTCACAGGTCATTACTGTTCATGTGCACTGTTCACACCGTCTGTGAAGGACTTCCCAGCACTGTTATGGAGTTTTGAGGGACTGTTTTGTAATTTTCAAACTGTTTAATGTAATATTTGTTTAGTTTGAATTTTTATTTGTATTTTGTAAATATGAAAAAAAAGAAACAAAAAGAAGAAAAAGAAAAGAAAAGAAAAATACAGGGAAATGCATGTGTGTGCTTGTATTTATCTTATGAATGTTTTTTTTTATTTATGATAAAATTGCAGAGAATGAAGAAGGATTTAATATTTTGATTGGATCATGGTGTAGAAATACAAACTTGTACGGAAGTTGTATTTCTAAAATCCGATAAAAAGACAAAAATTTTAAAACTTCTTTAACACATTAAGTTCATGAAGCAGCTTATCTCATGTAGGGTGTGTTAGGGGTGCTAATACCTTCCCTAACCACAACCGGTCCCTTACTCGCGAATCTCTGACAAGACCAGTACAACCGGGTTTCCTAGTAACCTTCAATTAAATACTAGGTGGCGACTTCTAACAAATCCAACAAGATCAAATCAAACAATAATGATGAGAAATCATCGGAGTCGACGCCGCGTGGATTTTTTTTGACGTGCGACATTGATGAGGAACTTTTTATCAACAGATGAAAACAAAAGGATCCAAAGAGCTTGGAGGGTCAATAACATAGACTCTTCATTTGATATTTAGCTGGTCGTATTGGTTTCCCTAACGAATCTAGTTGGGTCTCTGTTTTCTATTCGGTAGCTAGCCTGTAGCCATCTGTTGTTTTTCGTTTATGTTCTCATTGTAAATTTGGGATATGCCCCTTATAATCTTTGTATCTTCTTCTTTTAATACATACGTCAACTTACCAAAAAAAAATGTTAAAAATATTCATCTCCAATGTCATGCTTCCAAATGATAGCTTTATCATTCAATTCCTACAACCAATCAACACGTTAGAAGTTGCAAGAAATGGACGTCCTAAAGTAACATAAAATGAATTACATGCTCCAACAGGTTGTTTGTCAAAGATAATAAAATCCACATGATGAATGAATTTATCAATTTGTACTAACACATCTTGAATTAATCCTCTAGGCACTTTAACAGATCTATTAGCAAGTAAAAGAGATACAGAAGTTGTGCTAATGTTGCTAGTGATACTCTTATGAAGAAATTGAATCTGAGTTGTATTAAGCATCCTAGGCCTTATAGTTGATCACGCCACTAATGTGCTGGAAAGAGTCGCATGGCACATGGCAAACAAACTTTTGGTGCTCAAACGTTGGCAACCGAACATGCAATTCTTGAAAGGTGACTTGGTCAGAGTTCCGGTATGGGTTAGGCTGTATAATGTTCCTCTCAAGTATTGGACTATTAAGGGGTTGAGTTGTGTAGCGAGTGCTATTGGGGTTCCTCTTCATGCTGATCATACTGCATTGTTGCGTAAAAGGCTTAGCTACGCAAGAGTTTTGTGTTGAGATAGATGCTACAAAGACGCTGGTTAAGGAATATGACCTTCGCTGTCCAAATATGTTATTCATAACAATTTCAGCTGATTATGATGGATACCGTCGAAGTGCAATAATTGCAATGTCTTTGGACACACCACAACGATATGTGCAATTAATAATGGTGATAATCTTACGTAACTACGATTCTATCGTCACCGAGAAAGGGATGCTGTACGTAACTACGCTTCTATCGTCAAGGCCGAAGAGAGTTTTTTCAAACAAAAGTCAAGGATACAGTGGCTTAGCTTGGGGGATCAGAATACTGGCTACTTTCACAAATCAGTAAATGGAAGACAGCATAGAAATAAACTTCTTTCACTTACAAAGGAGGATGGAGAGGTTGTCGAAGGACATGAGGCAGTTAAATCAGAAGTCGTTGCGTACTTCCAGCGTGTGTTAAGAGTGGAACAGATGCCTAGGGTTCTGAATGAGGAAGAGATGGAATCGGCAATTAACTTGAAACTGTCTTCAACGCAACAACATGTATTAGCACAAGATGTAACAAGGGAGGAGATTAAGCATGCTATGTTTAGTTTGAAGAACAACAAAGCCCCTGGTCCGGATGTATTTAACACAGGTTTCTTCAGCATGTATTAGCCCCTGGTCCTTTAGGGCAAGTCTCTATTGTGCCACCTATTTTGGCTTTCTAGGATTAGATCTCAATCTTGCATGACATCTTTCGAGGATCAGATCTCAATCTTAATTGTGGGTTGCATGATCACAAGATTTGGAGTAGTTGGTATTAGAGTTAAGCTACAAGACAAGGTCATGTGCTTCTGTTATTTTTTTTTTTGCGTTTCTTCAAGTTTTTCAGTGTTTGCGTCCATCTTCTTATTCTTTGTATCTATGTAAAAAAACAAAAAAAAAGCCTATATTTCATCTTGTTACCATCTCTAATCATATCTGTATATTAAAAAGAGAGAGGGTTTAGATGAAATTTGATGGATGATTTAATTTTTACAGTAAAAACACAACTCTTAGTGAACCATAAGCAAACCATCTCCTAATCAATTAAAACTTCACATTCAGTCTATTGGGGGTGAGACTGCTTCATATGCCAAAGTTGCGTTTATATTGATATCATTTGCTTTAGGTTTTAATTTGAGGTTCAATTCTGTCGTAGAAATACTACTCTTAGTGAACCATAAGCAAACCATCTTAAAATCATTTAAAACTTAAAATTATGTTTATTTGGAATGAGATTGCATCAAATGTAAAATTTGAGCTTCTTATAATAACATTTGTTTGAAGTTTTAATTCAAGGTTCAATTCTGTCGCAGAAAGACTACTTTTAATGAACCATAAACAAACTAATTTAGAATCAATTGAAACTTCATATTATATGTATTAGGGAGGCATTCGCACCATATATTAAATTTGAGATTATTTTGATATCTGCTTCTAGAGGTTTCAATTAAAGGATAAATTTTGCCACAACCTGATCATACAACGGGTTTGGATAACTAAACATAATACAATGTCCTGTATTAAATTCAAGGTCATTTGGATTGCATTTTCTTTAGGTTCTAGAATTGGGTTTTGTCTTGTCATAACGGGTCTATTTTGTGTTATCTTTCAAAGCTTATTTTGTTTTTGTTGATTTTGTTCCTTCCAGTATATTATCATTATATTTGGGATATTTGGCTATTGTTTGAGTCATTTCATAAATTTCATATTTTTTTTGTTTTTGATTAGTTCTTATCCAAACAAAAGTTAGATTTGTAATTTCAAGTCTAAATCAATGTTTTTCCTATCATACATTCTATTCTTATTGTGTCTTTGTCTTCTTCTATTTTTCCTATTTGTGTCATGTATTCAGCAAAGAAAGGAAACAAAGGAGGATTCTAGCTCAAGGATGCGAAAAACTAAGCCATTGATTAGGGGTTTTCGAACAAGAAGTTGATAAGTGTAGAAGATTATTCTATGATCTTCAAACTTTATGGAAAAAGAAGGTACAACAACAACAAATACAAGATGAAAGAGAGTCGATGTTGTTATCATTCAAAAGTATGTATGCGAGTAGCTAGTACAATGTGCTTAATTAAAACTTTATTTTGAGCTTTTCAGTTTAGGTTTTTTAGGTCAGTTTTATATGTGGGTCAGTTCAGCCCACAAGGGTAGATCCATTAGGGTTAATTTTTAAAAAATTATTTAAACTCATGTAACCTAAATTTCAACAACTTTTGATGATTAATAATTCTAAATTTTTAAATTTTAACATTTGAGAGTGATTGTTGCGTTCTTCAGTTCTTGAACGAACTAAATCTGACTTATTGAAGATTAACTGGCTTCATGACGTCATTCTACTCATTCCAGTAGTGTTGGTGCCTTGGGGTAGGTTTTCATTATGTCACACTCCTATCAGACATAATTAGGCTTTCTGGGATCATATCTCAACCTTGATTATGGGTTGTGTGATCATGAGGTTCAAAACAATAAAGAAAAGGATGTCATTCCTTTCCATCATAAACCGTACTATGATGCTAGTTATAGTTCTTAATCTCAATATCAAATAAGAAGGAATAAAATGACCTTATCAAGTATCTAACGTGAAAGTTAATATTCCTCAATTCAAAGGGAAATAAAATCTAATAATTTCAGTGATTGGCTTTAAATTGTTGAGTGGATTTTTTTATTTCAAAGAGTACCTTGGTGAAAAAAAAAAAGTGAAGTTCGTGGCTCTTAAACTCAAAAATATGCTTCCTTAAGATGAAAAACAAGAATCTTAACAAGTAAAGGGCTCCTTAAGGCAGAAACATGGTCTTGAATTCCTAAACACTATCAACAAGAGACTTTTCTCAAGTCTTATATAATCTAAGGTAGTTTGGATTGATTGCAAAAGAGTATGTGATGGAATTCGAATTGCTCATGCTTAAATACAATGTTGCTGAGCTTGTTGAGTAGCCCAATACTTGAGTTAATGTGGACAAGCCTGGAAACATCAGTCACTGGTTCGAAATCCTCTTCCTGTTCCATTTGTGCCTCATCTTCATCTTCAGTTTCAGCCTCATCTCCACTGATCAGCTCTCCATGATCCCCATGCAATATCATTACCCTTTTATTTGGACATTCTGAAGCAATGTGCCCATGTCCTAAGCACTTGAAGCACTTGATGTCTCGTGACCTCCTTGGATGTGGAGGTTCTGTCACCTTCTCCTTTCCCTTTAAAGAATCAGAACTGGTATTCCCCTTGCTGACCTCCACCTTCTCATCTCGTTTAGGTGTGCTCCATGTTCGAGTAGGCGTAGATCTGTCCCTTGTCGTACTTGACGTAGTTACACTAGTTCGGACACCTCCTCGTTTCTGCTGCCTCTCTACACGACTTGCAAGCTTTATAACATCCTCAAGGAAGATGTACGGTTGCAATTCAACCACATTAGCTATATCCTTCCTCAACCCTCCAAGAAATCTAGCTATTGTTTGTTCTTGGGGTTCCATCAATTCACATCGAATCTGTAGCAACTCAAACTCTTTCACATACTCTTCCACGCTTAAAGATCCTTGTCGCAAAGTCTGAAGTCTGATGTATAGCTCTTGTTTATAGTAATCAGGAACAAATCTCTTCTTCATCACTCTTTTCATAGTTGCCCACGTTCTAATCTCCTCTTCTCCATCCCTTCTCCTCTGAATCTTTAAGTTTTCCCACCATAAAAGAGCATAATCTGTAAACTCAAGTGCTGCCACCTTGCACTTCCTTTCTTCAGAATATTCATACCATTCGAACACCTTTTCAACCTTCTGAATCCATTCCAAGTATTCCTCAGGTGAACTACTTCCTCGAAACGGTGGAATCTTAAGTTTGAGACCACTAGGAGGATTATTATTCTGTCTTCTTGGTCTGCCCCTGTCGTCGGCCTCATCATCCCCATTTGGATCTCCATCAGCTTCTACAAAATCATTTCGTGGCACCCTAAGTGCTTGCCTCTGCTGGGGTTGCAAATTATTTCTTTGCATCATTTGCATAAGGGTATGCAACTGTTCACGAATTCCAGTCATTTCATCCCGAATCTCAGCATGAGATCGTTGTAAGCCCATAACCTGTGCCTGTTCTAAACTTAACCCTCTTGGCAAATCTTCTTTATCTCCAGCCATAACTAAGTTTATCAATTGCAATTCCAGCAAGCCTTTCTTCTGTTTCTAGCTCTTGCCTTAGATCGCAACTGATGCTCTGATACCAGATGTTGTGCCGTGAATGATTCAAAAATCGGCAACAATGAATCTGACGAAAATGGATGAAGGATGGGTCTGGTTGTATTGTCTTTCTTCTGGTGTTTAGGCTAGATTATAGTATTTTTAAGGTAAATAAAATGGAGGATAAACTAGAGTGATACTTTGATAAGTCGATCTGGACGCCACAAAGATCAATCTAGGATTTTGACGCCACACTCTTTGTGATTGAAGAGTGATAAGTCAGGTAGGGTTCTTCACAAATCAATTTGGAAGAATAACTCTTAATTCTCGGAATTAAGTTCAAATATTGGCCAAAAGTTGTTTATTACATATTCTGATGCCATATTTATAATGGAACATCCCTCCACACTTAGGAAAATTCAACATGACAGAAATCAAGCCCAAAACTTGGACTTTGACAAAGTAACCAGACAAATTACACTAGCACACATTTTCTGACTTTAATTGAAACATAAACAGACCGAATTTAAAATGGCTATAACTTCTTGCACAAAAGTCCAATGCAATCATGGTTGGACAATCTGGAAAGATCACGTTCTGAACTTGAAATCCACCTAGATTAGTCTTGTTTTCACATGCAATGGATGACTTCAAATTCGGGTTCAAATTTATCTACTGTTCTGACGTAAACAGCATCAATTTCTTAACTTATTTGCATTATCAACCCAAATTCAAGTAGTCCAGCATCAAAAGAACCATTAAGGGCTCTTCCCATCTTTAAGCTCCAATTGTAGGCAAATAAGCACCCTTGAACCAATTTGAAACTGATTGCCAAATTTTAACTCCGACGCAGCTTCAATCATTCCAATCTGACTCGTCAAGGTCCTTTGTAGTTGTTTCGCTCTCGCTCTTGTCATTGGACCATCTGAATCCTCTTGCATATTTGATTTACCTTTACGAGATGGATTATCATTCCCATGATGCACATCATCAGCCCCGGGTTGATAATGATTTGTCCTCAAATCATAATCGTCGTCATCATCCAAGTATGGAGTCAAGTCTTTCACATTAAAAGTAGCTGATACATTGTAATCACCAGGAAGATCTACCTTATACGCATTATCATTCACCTTCTCTATAATCCGAAATGGACCATCAGCTCTTGGCATCAACTTGGACTTGCGTTTGCTTGGAAATCTGCCCTTACTAAGATGAATCCAAACAAGATCACCAGGTTCAAACCTAACCATTTTCCGCCCCTTGTTAGCTTGTTTAGCATACTTTGTTGTTTTCTCCTCAATATGTAATCGAACCTGCTCATGTAGTTTCTTCATCAATTCTGCCTTTCTAATTCCATCCATAGATGTCCTCTCATCAATTGGAATATGAACAAGATCAATAGGAACACAAGGATTAAAGCCATACACGACCTCAAATGGTGAAAATTTTGTAGCCCCATGCACACTACGATTATATGCAAACTCCACAATAGGCAAACAAGTATCCCAACTCTTCAAATTCTTATGTATAACAGCTCGTAACAAAGAAGATAAAGTTCGGTTTACTACCTCAGTTTGTCCATCAGTTTGTGGATGACATGCCGTACTGAAAAGTAACTTCGTTCCTAGCTTCCTCCAAAGAGTCTTCCAAAAGTAGCTTAAGAACTTTGTATCACGATCAGAGACAATGCTTTTAGGAACTCCATGCAAACGAACAATCTCTTGAAAGAACAAATCAGCTACATGTACAGCATCGTCAGTTTTGTTGCAAGGAATGAAATGGGACATTTTGGAGAATCGATCAACCACAACCATTATTGAATCCTTTCCACGCTGTGTTCTCGGTAACCCCAGTACAAAGTCCATGCTAACATCCATCCACGGTTGCTCTGGAATAGGCAACGGCATATACAGCCCATATGCATTCTCTTTACCCTTAGCTTTCTTGCAAATAGCACATCTCTCAATCACCTTGTGCACATCCCGTAACATGCTAGGCCAAAAGAAATGTTCTTTCAGCAACTCATAAGTCTTCTTCTCCCCAAAATGACCACTAAGACCACCACCATGAGCCTCTCGCACAAGCAACTCCCGTAATGAACCTGAAGGAATACACATTCTGCCCATTTTGAACAAGTAACCTTCATGCATAAAGAACCCATCACAAGCTCCCTTTGCACATTCGGTAACCACATTAGCAAAGTAGGAATCATTAGCGTATTGATCCTTCACTTGTTCAAAACCCATCAGCCTTGCATTCAACATAGAGATCAGTGCATACCTCCTAGAAAGAGCATCAGCAACCACATTAACTTGCCCTTTCTTGTACTTTATGACATAAGGAAATGACTCCATAAACTCCACCCATTTAGCATGTCTTCGATTCAGCTTGCTTTTTTTTTTTTTGGTAAGTTGACGTATTTATTAAAGGAAAACGATACAAAGATTATAAGGGGCATACCCCAGATTTACAATGAGAACAGAAACGTAAAACAACAGATGGCTACATGCTAGCCACCGAACTGAAAACTCAAGACCTAACTTGATTCGTTAGGGAAACCAATACAACCAGCTAAATATCAAATGAAGAATCTATGTTATTAACCCTCCATGCTCGTTGGATTCTTTTATTTTCATCTGTTGGTAGAACGTTCCTCATCAAATCAAGCTTATCACGGATGATACATTCAATTTGATGAAAGACCAAATTCTGAGTTCTAGATATTCCAGCAAAGGTCCTTGCATTCCTTTCTTGCCAGATATGATACACTGTAGCTGCAAAACTGAGTTTACGAGAAAAATTGACAAAACTTTTGCCATGCCAAGTGACAGTGGCCCATCGAATCCATTCATCCCATCCTTTTGTCATTCTTGGAATGTTGCATCTGTCACAAACATCCCACCAGATCGCTTTAGTATAGGAGCATTCAAAGAACAAGTGGTTGTGATCTTCGTAGTTGCGGAGACAGAGTGAGCATCTATTGGGACCATGTATACCAAATCGATGAAGTCTATCTTGAGTTGTGAGTTTCTGTTGGACAGCCACCCATAGAAGAAACGAATGTCTTGGAACAGCATTCTTGAACCACACAATGTCATGCCATTCGACCATCGTATGATGAAATCTTAGTTGTTCCCAAGCTATTTTGATCGAGAATCTGTGATTTGGTGAATCCAGCCAAACAATCTCATCATTTTGCCCTATCATAGGATTAGAATTGGAAGGAATAGCTTCTACAATGGGGTGCCATCCAATAGCGTGAGTGGTAGGAATTTTCCATTCTGAGTTATGAATCAGCATATTCACCTTCGCGTTCTTTTCCATACCTGAATCATAGATGAATCTGTCGCCGTAAGAATCTGCGAGCGGGCTGTGAGGATGCCAATTGTCAAACCATAGAGAAGTTGTCCTGCCATCCCCTATGATGTACTTCATCTTCGGCCATGCTAAGGATCTGAGCTTTAGAATCTTTCTCCATGCCCAAGAACAATTCTCTGGCGTCTTGATTGTCTAGAAATTCCCACCTCGCAACAAATTAGATCTGATCCAAGTAGACCATATTGAGCAACCTGAGTCATTGCACAAGTTCCAAATGTGTTTCAACAAAGCAATCTTGTTCCATTCTGTTATCCTTTTTATTCCTAGCCCCTCCTCTTTTTTTGGAAGACATACCTAATTCCCTTTCTCGCTTGCACAAAGTTGGATTCTCATGCGTCGTATGTTCTCGCATGCACAAAGTTGGATTCCCATGTGCTGTATGGAGAGCCTGTTGAGCCTTATCCATTTCATCTTTCGCATCTTTGACTCTATCTGAAATGTTGGAGAAGTGAGTCATATTGAAAAGTTTCAATTCCCGTTTTAGTTTTCTTAGCTTGCAACACAGCTGATACATTGGACAACCCCCTGAATTGTGTTCCCATACTTTCCTCACCAAGGGCATGAACTCGTCATGGTCCATCCACATATCAAAGAATCTGAATGGTTTCTTTATATTCTGATAATCACCAGTAACCTTTACCACCATAGGAGAATGGTCTGACATACCCGATGGCAAAAATCTCGCTTCTGAAAAGGGGAAGTTCAGATTCCATTTCTCATTGACAAGCACTCTATCTAGTTTCCGCATAATCAGATTCTCAGGACATTGGTTCGACCAAGTATAATGCAGGCCTGAATATCGAAGATCATCCACTTTCGCTTCTTGAATACATGTTTCCAATCTGTCCATATGACCAGCCCACGAAGTAGACCCTCCTAACCTGTCTGATTGGTAGCGGATAGCATTAAAGTCACCCCATGAGAATCCATGGGCTTGACTCCCATCCATCGCTACGACTCACTATATCAGACCATAATGCCTCACGTAAGGAAGCGTTATTGTCTCCGTAAATAATTGAAGCATTGAAACAGATATTGGTAGCTAATATAGTGATAGAAACATGAATAGCCTGGTCTGACATTCTGAAGACATCAACCTTCACGACATCAGCATTCCAACAAACCCAAATACGACCATGACAAGAGAATTCATAATTATACAAGAAGGACCAATTACGCAGAAGCAGTTGGGAAACATTATCTTTATTCTCGTCTCTAACCCGAGTTTCAACCAAACCAAAAAGAGTACAATAATCATTCAAAAAGAGTACAATATCTTTATTCTCTCTTGATGGATCAGCTGACGCAGTGCTGAATGCTTTATGGGATCATTCAAACCTCTAACATTCCAACATCCAATAATCATAGGAAAATAGAGAGTACAAACAGCAACACAAAGATTACCTCGACCTGCCCCCAGGCGAGGAGACAGATTTCTTATTCTTCTTTGAAAAGGCTTTTGAACCCTTTTTCCTTTTCTCTAGAGAGTCTCTAGTCTTAATAGCTAACTGATTAACAGTTTCCCTTTCGGTGGAATTCAGAGTTTGTGGGCTTGTCAGGATTTGTGACGTCAACTCCTTATCAGTTCGTTCCCCATCTGTATCACCTCCTGACACGACTAAAAGATTAATGTCTTCTCCCAAATGCAGGAGTGTCGAAGTAATAAATAACCCGGCAAGACCGGGGTCGAACCACAGGGAGGTTAATTGTGTAGTAGTAGTAGTAGTAGTAGTAGTAGTAGTAGTAGTAGTAGTAGTAGTAGTAGTAGTAGTAGTAGTAGTAGTAGTAGTAGTAGTAGTAGTAGTAGTAGTAGTAGTAGTAGTAGTAGTAGTAATAATAATAATAATAATAATAATAAAGAAAGAGAAGAAGAAGAGAAGATGATGATGAGAACTTGGAGATGGAATATTAATGTAAGGATTAAACAATGATAATAACAAATGCCAAGGTTAGAGGTTCCACTAATGGTATATCAAACAAGTATAGTATAAACTCTTATTATTGAATTGGAAACCACACACTAAGGAGGTTCCAATCAGATTATATATTGTTAACATGATTACATTAGTCATCTTATTCAATTAATGCTAATACTTGTAAATCTCGTCAAGCATTCATGATTATAACTTATGTTAACAACAAATCAAGTTCCTTTCATAGCTCAGGTGTCGGTTATACCATACATTATGGGCTATGAAAGTGCCAAGCATTTGTTGTACCAAGTGTTATACAACATAAATCAAGATTAGTCATTTAACAAGCAAAGTATTAAAGAGTGAATAAGATAACAAATATAAAACATGTTAGTATCAAACATTAAAGTCCATATTAAGTTTACATTATACTTATTCTTACACCATCAGTGTAACCTTTTCACCTTGACATAATTAACTTAGCTAGACATAATGAAAGAAAGCAAAATAGATAAACAAAATAAGAACATAAAAGTTAACTAAGTAAAGGAAAGGAAATGAAAGGCATAAACTTAATATTAATGAAAGCAAAGCATAAAAAAATACAAAATGAAAAGCATAAACTTAGTATTAATGAAAGCAAAGCATAAACATTACAAAAAATACAAAGAGAGAAAGGAAGAGCATGATCTTGATCTGGAAACCAAGATGCCTAAATGCATGGCAAATGCCTCCTTTTATAGGCCAAAATTGGGAACTATTGATTTGATGACTAATTGATAAGTGGGTGGCCAACTTTTGACTTGGTGACAATCCTTATCTTCTCTTGTCTGCCCAAAACATCATTGATAACGTCCAAATTGGAGCCAGTTGCAAACATGAAAGTTGTAGGCAATTGTCTCGGCTTTCTTGTGTAAAACATTCAGCTCATTTGGACTTCTAGAACTCCAGATATGGCCAAAATACCGAACAGTGCTCGGGTTGAAAGACAGATTCGGGCTTCTTTGTTGTTTCTACAATTTGGACTTGATAGTGGCCTTTTTAGATCTTGGGCTCCATATGAAAGTTGTAGGCCTATGTCTTACCTTTCCATCCATATAAATTGGACCTAAATCTGAGATCTGTAGCTCCAGATATAACCCAATTACCAAACAGTGTTCCGGTTTGGATTGCACCGACATCTCTTCTCTAAGTTTGACCATCTCTTTATCCATGCAATTTAAGTTCTTCAAGTCATCAATCAATCCTTTCATTTATGTGATAGACCTGCATTAAAAATAGACATTTACCACAAATTATAGGTATCTTATATTATTAAATACATTATTATAAAACATATTTTAGTTAAGGAGTTATTGATACTTCAAGTGCAAAATGATGATATAAAACCATGATAAAATGCACTTTTAAGTACTAATCACACCCCTCAACCAGCTTATTACTAGTCCCTAGTAATTAAAGCGTTAAAACAATTTGCAAATTTCACAAAGCAAGGTATTCATCATTTAACTTCCATTAATCTATCCAGATAAACAAACTCTCATTAAATTTATATATCTGCTCAATACCACTTAACAAGATATTAATAAACCTTTCTTTTGTGCTCAATGTATCAACACATAATTATGGGGCTTTTCTTGGAAGAAAACAAAATTTTTGTTCTAATGTTTAAGGTTAACTTCCTTGGGTTGGGATTACTATTTTTGTCTTTTTTTTTTCTTCTTCTTTTTTTTTAACTCTATATACATATACTTTAAAAACATCATGCATCTTTAACCCATGTAACGAGCTTTCAGCTAATGACTCCCAGACCAGTTGGTCTTAGGGCATTAGGTGTTAAGACACCCCTACGAGCTTAGTAACTCGGGTCGCAGATACTGATATGTACTCCATTTTATTTACCTTAAAAATACTATAATCTAGCCTAAACACCAAAAGAAAGACCCATCCTTCATCCATTTTCGTCAGATTCATTGTTGCCGATTTTTGAATCATTCACGGCACAACATATGTAGATAGTGCAATGTTTGATTCCCTTAAGCTTTTCTCCTCAACTCATGTAACAAGCGTTGGGCCAATAGCTCCCAAGTCAGTTGACTTTAGGGTATTAGGTGTTAAAACACCCCTTCGGGCTTAATTGCTTAGGTTAGGGAGGCTACGAAACCAAACTTATCTACATTTTTATTATCATCATTTTTTTTTTCTTTTTTTTTCATGTTTTTCTTTTTTTCTTTTTAATTATATACAATCCCTTTCCCTTAGTTGTTACCTTTAACAAAAGAACATAAATAATGTAATAATCCAATATGCAACCCACAATCATATGTTAAAGTGTGTGTGTGTAAATTAAGGTTTAAGAATACATGTTAAATAAGTATATGAGCAGAATTAAGTGGTAACAATATGAGAGTTTGTAAACCTGAATATTTCAGGAAGTATTATAATAGACCTTGTTAAGAATGGTTACTAAGATGCGTCTCAAGAGTCACTTTAACAAAAGAACTCCTTTACTCTGTCATCCTAGTAACAACAATTATGCACATGCTTTATGAAATGAAAAACAATTTTTTTTTTTATTTTTTTTATCAACTACTACCCTCTCCCCCCAACCAAAACGAGACATTGTCCTCAATGTTCTAAGGTAGAAAGATAGAGTATACAAGATATCACCTGAAATAACGAACACTGACAAAACCTGAAACACACTGAAACAAAAATAAGAAATAACAAAACATAATAATAAAACCAAAAGACACAAAAATTCACAAATGAAGGCTCAAATCCAATCTAAGCTTTTTACGGCTTTCCTTAGATGACCAATTTATGCGACTCATGGAAGGATCAATCACAGGAATGAAAGATTGTAGTTGGTCAATCAATTATTCAGCAGTAGGAGTAGAGATTATGATTTGTCGTGCAGAAGATGTTAAAAATTCTTGTTCCACAGCATGATCAAGAAAAGACAACAACGTATCATAATAACCATTAGCATTTAACAAACCTATGGGTTTATGGTGAATGTGCAATTGAGCCCAAGAGGAAATATGAAAGATCTCTTCCAATGTGCCTAGACCACCTGGTAAAGCAATGAAAGCATCAGCATGGTTAAACATTGCATTCATTCGAGCCGACATTGTGGAGACCTGAAGTTCCTCTCCAATTGTTTTTCCAATGATGTCCCCTTGTGCCAAAGCTTCAAGGACGATTCCTAAAACTTGGCTACCTCCTAAAAATGCAGCTATTGACACACCTCCCATTAACCCAAGACTGCCTCCCCCATACACTAAATGAATCTTTCTCTCAGCTAGCACCTGACCAAGATGATTTGCTGATTCTAAAACTCTTTTTCTTTCCCAGGACTAGATCCATCGAAAACACAAATATTTCTTATTTGATGACTTGAGGAACTTGCCATTTCTACACACTTCTGTATTTGTTGAATGTATGGGTTGAGTAGAAATGAAAGGAAGGAAAAGAGGGTTTTATAGATGAGAAAGTAGAAAGGCAATCATAACATCTATATGTAGGCCAGCTAGAGTCTCACACACTCTCTCTCTCTCTTTATTTATTTATTTATTTACTTTTGAAAAAAAAACATGTGTATGTACATGTAGTTGTGATTGTGGCTCACATCTTCCCTTGGTTTTACGTCCAAGAACGGCTTAAACGCCCTCTATGGGTCGGGGATAGGCTTTCCATCTAGTTTTCTTAAAAACTAGCAAACAGGGTCTTTTTTAGTCAGATTTCCAAGACTAAGTCGATCATGTTCTTTATGAAATAGTGGCCATAAATCATGAATTGCACGATGCACATCTCCACTAGGATGCGTCTCAAGAGTCAATAGAAGATTATCTAAAGACTCCTTACTCAGGCCATCCTTAATG
The DNA here is from genome assembly GCF_000495115.2 of Populus euphratica. Lineage (NCBI taxonomy): Eukaryota > Viridiplantae > Streptophyta > Magnoliopsida > Malpighiales > Salicaceae > Populus > Populus euphratica. The sequence goes on along the minus strand of NW_011500146.1, from coordinate 205,379 downwards.
AATTGTATTTTATCTTCACGGTTTATAGATACCATTCCTAAAGAACGACATTGTGTATTACAAGTCCATCTAGCACATCGATGGCAGACTTCTAGTCGTTTTGCACGACGTTTCTTTGCAAAAGTGCTTTTACCTGTTCCAAGCATGTGTGAAATAAAGAAATTAGAGGACTCACCTGATAATCGGAAATATTGCGAGATCAAATTCCTTCATTTCACACATGCTTGGAACAAGTAAAAGTACTTTTGCAAAGAAATGTTGTGCAAAACGATTGAAAGTCTATCATCGATGTGGCAGATGGACTTGTAATGCACAATGTCGTTGTTTAGTAATGATATCTATTAACCTTGAAGATAAAATACAATTCATTAAGGATGGACTGAGTAAAGAGTCTTGAGACAATCTTCTATTAACTCTTGAGACGCATCCTAGTGGAGATGCGCATCGTGCAATTCATGATTTATGACCATTATTTCATAAAGAACATACTCGACTTAGTCTTGGAAATCTGACTAAAAAAGATCTTGTTTGCCAGTTTTTAAGAAAACTAGATGGAAAGCCTATCCTCGACCCATAGAGGGCGTTTAAGCTGTTTTTGAATATAAAACCAAGGGAAGATGTGAGCCACAATCATAACTACCTGTACATACACATGCTTTTTTCAAAAATAAATAATTAAATAAATAAAAGAGAGTGTGTGTGTGTGTGTGAGACTCCAACTGGCCTACATATAGGTGGTATGATTGCCTTTTTAATTTCTCATCTATAAAATCCTCTCTTCCTTCCATTCATTTATACTCAACCCATACATTCAATAAATATAGAAGTGTGTAGCAATGGCAAGTTCCTCAGGTCATTATATAAGAAATATTTGTATTTTCGGTAGATCTAGTCTTGGGAAAGAAAAGGAGTTTTTAGAATCAGGAAATCATCTTGGTCACGTGCTAGCTGAGAGAAAGATTCATTTAGTGTATGGGGGAGGCAGTCTGAGGTTAATGAGAGGTGTGTTAATAGCTGTATTTTTAAGAGATAGTCAAGTTTTGTGGGTCGTCCCTGAAGTTTTAGCATAAGGGGACATCATTGGAAAAACAATTGGAGAGGAACTTCACGTCTCCACAATGTCTGCTCGAATGAATGCAATGCCTTCATTGCTTTACCAGGTGGTCTAGGCACAATGGAAGAGATCTTTCATATTTCCTCTTGGGCCCAACTGCACATTCACCATAAACCCATAGGTCTCTTAATTGTTAATGGTTATTGTGATAAGTTGTTGTCTTTTCTTGATTATGTTGTGGAACAGGAATTTCTAACATCTTCTGCACGACAAATCATAATCTCTACTACTACTGCTGAACAATTGATTGATCAACTACAATCTTTCATTCCTGTAATTGATCCTTCCATGAGTCGCATAAATTGGTCATTTAAGGAAAGCCGTAAAAAGCTTAGATTAGATTTGAGTCTTCATTTGTAATTTTTTTTTGTCGTTTTGTTTTATTATTGTATTTTGTTATTTTTTATTTTTGTTTTAGTGTATGTCAGGTTTGTCAGTGTTCGTTATTTCAAGTGATATCTTCTATACTCTATCTTTCTACCTTAGAACATTGAGGACAATGTCTCGTTTTGATTGGGGGGAGAGGGTCGTAGCTAAAAAAAAATTTAACTAACTATGTTTTCTATTTCAGAAAACATATGCAAAATTGTTGTTACTATGATGGCAAAATAAAGGAGATCTTTTTATGACTCTTGAGACACCTTTTTTTTTTTTTTGTAAGTTGACGTATGTATTAAAAGAAGAAGATACAAAGATTATAAGGGGCATACCCTAGATTTACAATGAGAATAGAAACATAAAACAACAGATGGCTACAGGCTAACTAGATTCGTTAGGGAAACCAATACAACTAGCTAAATATCAAATGAAACATCTATGTGATAAGATCTATCATAATACTTCTTGAAATATTCAGGTTTACAAACTCTCGCATTGTTATCACTTAATTCTGCTCATATACTCATTTAACATGTATTCTTAAACCTTAATTTACACACATACACTTTAATATATGATTGTGGGCTGCATATTGGATTATTACATTATTTATGTTCTTTTGTTAAAAGTAACAACTAAGGGAAA
>NW_011500146.1:106999-203185 GCF_000495115.2 Populus euphratica | reverse complement strand
AAAGGGATAGTATATAATTTGAAATAAAAATAAAAAAACAACAAAAAAAAGAAGAAAACAAATGATGATAATAAAAATATAGATAAGTTTGGTTTCGTAGCCTCCATAACCTAATCAATTAAGCCCCAAAGAGTGCCTTAACACCTAATACCCTAAAGTCAACTGACTTGGGAGCTATTGGCCTAACGCTTGTTACATGGGTTAAGGAGAAAAGCTTAAGGGAATCAAACATTGCACTATCGATGTATCAGTATCTGCAACCCGAGTTACTAAGCTCGTAAGGATTTCTCAACACCTAATGCCCTAAGACCAACTGGTCTGGGAGTCATTAGCCGAAAGCTCGTTACATGGGTTAAAGATGCATGATGTTTTAAGTTATATGTGTGTGTGTGTGTGTATATATATATATATATATATTAAAAAAAACAATAATCCCAACCCAAGGAAGTTAACCTTAAACATTAGAACAAAAATTTTATTTTCTTTCAAGAAAAGCTCCATAATTATGTGTTGAAATATTGAGTACAAAAGAAAGGTTTATTAATATCTTGTTAAGAGGTATTGAGCAGATATATAAATTTAATGAGAGTTTGTTTATCTCAATAGATTAATAGAAGTTGAATGATGAATACCTTGCTTTGTGAAATTTGCAAATTGTTTTTCTATTTTAATACTTTGATTACTAGAGACTAGTAATAAGCTGGTTGAGGGGTGTGATTAGTACTTAAAAGTGCATTTTTGATCAAGGTTTTATGTCATCATTTTGCACTTGAAGTATTAATAACTCCTTAACTAAATCATGTTTTATAATAATATAAGATACCTTTAATTTGTGGTAAATGTTAATTTTAAATGCAGGCCTATCACATAAATGAAAGGATTGATTGATGAATTTAAGAACTGAAATTGAAAGGACAAAGAGATGGCCAAACTTAGAAAAGAGATGCCGGTGCAATCCAAACCGGAATTTATATGTAAACTTAACATGGACTTTAATGTGTAAGAATAAGTATAACTATTTGTCTATTTATTTTTCTTAGTTAACTTTTATCTTATTTATATTCTTATTTTGTTTATTTATTTTTCTTTCTTTCATTATGTCTAGCTAAGTTTATTATGTCAAGGTAAAAAGGTTACAATAATGGTGTAAGAATAAGTATAGTGTAAACTTAACATGGACTTTAATGTTTGATACTAACATGTTTGTATTTGTTATCTTGTTCACTCTTTAATAGTTTGCTTGTTAAATGACTAATCTAGATTTATGTTATATAACACTTGGTATAACAAATACTTGACACTTTTATAGCACAAACTGTATGGTCTAACCGACACCTGTTCTATGAAAGAAACTTGATTTGTTGTTAACATGAGTTATAATTATGAATACCTGACAACATTTGCAATTATTAACATTATTCAAATAACATAACTAATGTACTTATCTTAACAATTTATGATATGATTGGAACCTCCTTGTGTGTAGTTTCCATTTGAGTAATAAAATTTATACTATACTTGTTGAAATACCATTAATGGATCCTCTAACCTTGACATTTATTGTTATCATTGTTTAATTCTTAGATTGATCTTCCATCTCAAAGTTATCACCAACTTCTTCTTCATCATCTTCTTCTACTACTACTACTACTACTACTATTACTATTAGTATTATTATTATTACTGTTACTATTATTAGTATCATCATCATCATCATCATTATTATTAGTATCATCATCATCATCATCATCATTATTATTAGTATCATCATCATCATCATCATCATCATCATCATCATTATTATTCTTGTTGTTGTTATTGTTGTATTACTATTACTTACAATTAACATCTCTATGGTTCGACTCCAGTCTTGCTAAGTTATTTATTACTTCGACACTCCTACACTTGGGAGAAGACATTAATCTTTTGGTTGTGTCGCATAACCCATTTTTAGGTCCTCAGCGCAAAAAGAAAAAAGATAAATACAAAAATACAAAAAAGTAAAAAAATGTTATCTAAAAATATAACAGTGAAAAGAGAATGCCAGAATGACCTAAAAAATGGTTAAAATAGGTTGAGGAGGTTTAAAAATACAAAGACTGAAACTTAACAGTATTTTATTAACTGATAAGAGTCCTATTGACAATAAAATTTAATTTGAGAAAGAAAAGTCTAAAATCAAATGTTTATGGATTTAATTAAATTTTATTGTGAATTTATAGAGGGTTTGATTACAAGAAAAATTTATTTATGAAGTTAATTTAGGTTTTAATTGAAAGAAACTAAAGTTTTGGGTCAAATTATTGAAGTTTGATGGTCAATTAGGGACTTAATAAAAGAAATCCGAAACCAAGGACCAAACTAGAAAAGGCGCATAAATAGAGGGGTTGTAATTAAAACCGAATTAGGGGTTAAATTGAAAAAATTAGAAGTTTATTTCTCAATTGAGGGTAAAATTACACATATTTAAGACCAAGGACTAAAGAGAAAAAGGTGGCCAACTTCAGGGTCGCTGTTTGATTTTTGGTAGGATTGCATTAATTGTTAAATCAAAATTAAAATTCAGGCCTTGATTGAACAAATTATAAATTGAGGACCAATGTGAACTTTGATACATTTTTGGTGCCTTTTCATTAAAATGAAACGGCGTATTTTGTCCAAAACGGCATCTTTTCAAGCATTGTTAAAAATAAGAAGAGAGAAGATCCAAACAGTGTTGTTTTGAATGACATTGTGGGTCTTCTTCTTTTCCTAGACGTGTGAAGCAAGGGAAGAAGAAGATTTTTTTCTTGCTTTATTCTCCATTGCCAACTCTCTAACAAAAAGACGCCGACCAACCCCACTTGCCTAAAAAATGCTTTCCACGTGATGGAGGAGTGGTGGAGGGGCAGTAGCATAGTGCCACCCCAGTCTCTCTCTCCCTTGTTTTTTTGTCCACAAAAACAGGGGAAGGGAATATAAAAAGGAGCGGAAAAAGTGAGAGTAAATGTTGTGCCGTGAATGATTCAAAAATCGACAACAATGAATCTGACGAAAATGGATGAAGGATGGGTCTGGTTGTATTGTCTTTCTTTTGGTGTTTAGGCTAGATTATAGTATTTTTAAGGTAAATAAAAATGGAGGATAAACTAGAGTGATACTTTGATAAGTCGATCTGGACGCCACAAAGATCAATCTAGGATTTTGACGCCACACTCTTTGTGATTGATGAGTGATAAGTCAGTAGGGTTCTTCACAAATCAATTTGGAAGAATAACTCTTAATTCTCGGAATTAAGTTCAAATATTGGCCAAAAGTTGTTTATTACATATTCTGATGCCATATTTATAATGGAACATCCCTCCACACTTAGGAAAATTCAACATGACAGAAATCAAGCCCAAAACTTGGACTTTGACAAAGTAACCAGACAAATTACACTAGCACACATTTTCTGACTTTAATTGAAACATAAACAGACCGAATTTAAAATGGCTATAACTTCTTGCACAAAAGTCCAATGCAATCATGGTTGGACAATCTGGAAAGATCACGTTCTGAACTTGAAATCCACCTAGATTAGTCTTGTTTTCACATGCAATGGATGACTTCAAATTCGGGTTCAAATTTATCTACTGTTCTGACGTAAACAGCATCAATTTCTTAACTTATTTGCATTATCAACCCAAATTCAAGTAGTCCAGCATCAAAAGAACCATTAAGGGCTCTTCCCATCTTTAAGCTCCAATTGTAGGCAAATAAGCACCCTTGAACCAATTTGAAACTGATTGCCAAATTTTAACTCCGACGCAGCTTCAATCATTCCAATCTGACTCGTCAAGGTCCTTTGTAGTTGTTTCGCTCTCGCTCTTGTCATTGGACCATCTGAATCCTCTTGCATATTTGATTTACCTTTACGAGATGGATTATCATTCCCATGATGCACATCAGAATGTGAACAATTCATGTTCTGCAGCAAATGATATATAAATGGGTAGTTACTAGAATTCTCAACACTAGTAACCTATAGCTTGACCGCACGGATCATCATTCCAATCAATAATCTCGAAGATACTGGCCTCGTAATTCTGTAATTCTCTTCTCCCTTCATGAACAAATCTGAATCTTGTTGTTTCTGAGATTACATTGTTGTTGTTTCTGAGCTTAGGTTACGTCTTAGACTCAGTTTCTCTTCTTAGAATTTGGTATCTCTAGTATTTGTATGCTGCCATAATGTCCTTATGTTCTGCTGTGGATTCTGTTCCAATGGTTACCTCTAACAATGAACAACACAATGAAGTCAAGTCTGGACATATATTAAGATTAGAGCTACAAGATATGTTGAACAGCCATGGGATGAGGATTTCTCAGTTTACTAATGTTAATCAAGCTGATTCTGAAGCTAGCATAGAGAAGAAACACTCTAATTCCCAAGCTTCTAATGTTGTTTCAGAAATGAATCATGTGTTGGGTTCTAAAGTTGATGAGTTGAAGGTAGGGTCTCAGCAACAAGACCAGCAAAATCATCGCCCCAAATTGAATTTTTTAAATGCTTTGAAGGGTTCTGATGTTGATAACAATGAGGGTACCAAGAACCTTGGTATTTCTCTAGTTCGTAATCTGCATTTTGCTCCCCCTGCTATGACTGATGGTCGTGTGACAGTAGCTCCTCCACTTGATGTGTTTGAGGATGGCTGCGAACTTTGGAAATCCACCCTAGTTGGTCATTTTGTGGGTCAGAAATTACCATATCCCGTTGTTAATTCTATTGCCAAAAGAATCTGGGGCTCCTACGGTCTATCAGAAGTTTTATCTTCGGATAATGGTTTCTTCCTATTCACTTTTGATTCTGTTGATCATGCCACTAATGTGCTGGAAAGAGCCCCATGGCACATGGCAAGCAGACCTTTGGTGCTTAAACGTTGGCAACCGAACATGCAATTTTTGAAAGGTGATTTGGTCAAAGTTCCGGTATGGGTTAGGCTGTATAATGTTCCTCTTGAGTATTGGACTATTAAGGGGTTGAGTTGTGTAGCGAGTGCTATTGGGGTTCCTCTTCATGCTGATCAGACTACATTGTTGCGTCAAAGGCTTAGCTACGCAAGAGTTTGTGTTGAGATTGATGCTACGAAGATGCTGGTTAAGGAATACGACCTTCGCTGTCCCAATGGATTATTCATAACAATTTCAGCTGATTACGAATGGATACCATCAAAGTGCAATAATTGTAATGTCTTTGGACACACGACAGCGATATGTGCTACTAATAACGGTGCAAATCTTACAATGGAGGCAGAGGGTAAGAGGAAACTAGGAGCTGCGAACTCTAAATCTGCGGATAAACAGCAGAATCAGTTTCAATGGCAGGTAGTTGCTAAACGAAATAAGGGTTCTGTGAGTGGTGAGAATGGCACTTTGGCATCTAAAGTGCGTAACTGTAATGAGAATGGTTGTTCGACATCTGGTACAAATATTTCTGATTGTAATATCAATGAGAAGGCTGCATCAGATGTGAGCAATGCTGATTGTTATGAAGATGAAAATCCTACATCTCCTCTTGTTTTGAAGAGTTCACAAGGAGACATGAAGCAGGAGCAGGGGGGTACAAGTACTGCTTCAGATCAAAGTTTAGCCATCTCCAATACATCTGATTGTGCGACGGTGAACCAGGTTCTTTTCGTTAATAGTCATGAGCTGAATGTAGATATTGACGCAATGGGAGGTGATACAGATGGGGAACGAACTGATAAGGAGTTGACGTCACCAATCCTGACAAGCCCACAAACTCTGAATTCCACCGAAAGGGAAACTGTTAATCAGTTGGCTATTAAGGCTAGAGACTCTCTAGAGAAAAAGAAAAAGGGTTCGAAAAACTCTTCAAAGAAGAATAAGAAATCTGTCTCCTCGCCTGGGGGCACGTCGAGGTAATCTTTGTGTTGCTGTTTGTACTCCTCTCTATTTTCTTATGATTATTGGATGTTGGAATGTAAGAGGTTTGAATGATCCCATAAAGCATTCAGCATTGCGTCAGCTCATCCATCAAGAGAGGATGACTCTTTTCGGTTTGGTTGAAACTCGGGTTAGAGACGAGAATAAATATAATGTTTCTCAACTTCTTCTGCGTAATTGGTCCTTCTTGTATAATTATGATTTCTCTTGTCGTGGTCGTATTTGGGTTTGTTGGAATGCTGATGTGGTGAAGGTTGATGTCCTCGGAATGTCAGACCAGGCTATTCATGTTTCTGTCACTATATTAGCTACCAATATCTGTTTCAATGCTTCAATTATATACGGAGACAATAACGCTTCCTTACGTGAGGCATTATGGTCTGATATAGTGAGTCGTAGTGATGGATGGGAGTCCAGCCCATGGATTCTTATGGGCGACTTTAATGCTATCCGCTACCAATCAGACAGGTTAGGAGGGTCTACTTCGTGGGCTGGTCATATGGACAGATTGGAAACATGTATTCAAGAAGCGAAAGTGGATGATCTTCGATATTCAGGCCTGCATTATACTTGGTCGAACCAATGTCCTGAGAATCTGATTATGCGGAAACTAGATAGAGTGCTTGTCAATGAGAAATGGAATCTGAACTTCCCCTTTTCAGAAGCGAGATTTTTGCCATCGGGTATGTCAGACCATTCTCCTATGGTGGTAAAGGTTACTGGTGATTATCAGAATATAAAGAAACCATTCAGATTCTTTGATATGTGGATGGACCATGACGAGTTCATGCCCTTGGTGAGGAAAGTATGGGAACACAATTCAGGGGGTTGTCCAATGTATCAGCTGTGTTGCAAGCTAAGAAAACTAAAACGGGAATTGAAACTTTTCAATATGACTCACTTCTCCAACATTTCAGATAGAGTCCAAGATGCGAAAGATGAAATGGATAAGGCTCAACAGGCTCTCCATACAGCACATGGGAATCCAACTTTGTGCATGCGAGAAAGGGATGCTGTACGTAACTACGCTTCTATCGTCAAGGCCGAAGAGAGTTTTTTCAAACAAAAGTCAAGGATACAGTGGCTTAGCTTGGGGGATCAGAATACTGGCTACTTTCACAAATCAGTAAATGGAAGACAGCATAGAAATAAACTTCTTTCACTTACAAAGGAGGATGGAGAGGTTGTCGAAGGACATGAGGCAGTTAAATCAGAAGTCATTGCGTACTTCCAGCGTGTGTTAAGAGTGGAACAGATGCCTAGGGTTCTGAATGAGGAAGAGATGGAATCGGCAATTAACTTGAAACTGTCTTCAACGCAACAACATGTATTAGCACAAGATGTAACAAGGGAGGAGATTAAGCATGCTATGTTTAGTTTGAAGAACAACAAAGCCCCTGGTCCGGATGGATTTAACGCAGGTTTCTTCAAAAGAATGTGGCACATAGTTGGGGAGGATGTAATCAATGCTGTTAGCTCCTTCTTTCAGACTCGGAGAATGCTTAAAGAAATGAATGCTACATCAATTTCCCTTATTCCTAAAGTTGCCAATCCTACGAGGTTGACAGATTTTCGTCCTATATCTTGCTGCAATACCGTGTACAAATGCATCGCTAAGATTCTAGCTGGGAGAATCACAGCTGTTTTGCCATCCTTAGTAGGTCCGTATCAGACTGCTTTTATCTCTGGACGGAGAATCAGCGACAACATTCTTTTGTCTCAGGAACTAATGAAAGGCTATCATAAATCTACGGGACCTGCCCGTTGTGCTATGAAAGTAGATCTGATGAAGGCTTATGACTCGGTTCGGTGGGATTTCGTTGACGCTATGTTAAGAAAAATGGGATTCCCTAGAACAGTCATTGATTGGATTATGGTTTGTGTTACATCATGTCAATTCTCTATCAACGTCAATGGTGAGCTTGCAGGTTATTTTCAAGGGGGGAGAGGGCTTCGACAAGGGGATCCACTTTCTCCATATTTGTTTGTCCTATGTATGGAAATCCTTTCGGGGCTATTCTGCAAGATGAGTGCCAACCAAAACTTCAAGTTCCACTGGAGATGCAAGAAGGACAACATTTCTCATCTTTGTTTTGCTGACGACTTGATGATTTTTAGCAAAGGAGATGTAAACTCAATTCGTATGATCAAAACTGTGCTCACAAAGTTTCAAGATCTATCAGGTCTGTATCCAAATCCAAATAAAAGTGACATCTTCTTAAGCGGTGTGTTAAATGCTGAGAGGGAAGAGATTATTCATGTTCTTGGGTTTGCAGAGGGGGAGCTCCCTATGAAATATTTGGGAGTGCCTCTTATCTCGTCCAGACTAAAGGCTGTTTATTGTAAGGGTCTCGTGGATCGAATCACCTCTAAAGTTCGACATTGGACTTGTAGAACACTCTCGTATGCAGGACGAGTACAACTGATTAATTCAGTTTTATTTTCCATCCAGGTCTATTGGGCATCTCTCTTCCTCTTACCTGGGCAAGTCATAAAAAGTGTGGAGCAAATTATGAGATCCTTTCTTTGGTCAGGTTCAGATATGAGAACTACTGGGGCTAAAGTGGCTTGGGATCAGGTATGTCTTCCAAAAAAGGAGGGGGGGCTAGGAATAAAGAGGATAACAGAATGGAACAAGATTGCTTTGTTGAAACACATTTGGAACCTGTGCAATGACTCAGATGGCTCAATCTGGTCTACTTGGATCAGATGTAATCTGTTGCGAGGTAGGAATTTCTGGACAATCAAGACGCCACAGAATTGCTCTTGGGCATGGAGAAAGATTCTAAAGCTCAGATCCTTAGCATGGCCGAAGATGAAGTACATCATAGGGGATGGCAGGACAACTTCTCTATGGTTTGACAATTGGCATCCTCACAGCCCGCTCGCAGATTCTTACGGCGACAGATTCATCTATGATTCAGGTATGGAAAAGAACGCGAAGGTGAATATGCTGATTCATAACTCAGAATGGAAAATTCCTACCACTCACGCTATTGGATGGCACCCCATTGTAGAAGCTATTCCTTCCAATTCTAATCCTATGATAGGGCAAAATGATGAGATTGTTTGGCTGGATTCACCAAATCACAGATTCTCGATCAAAATAGCTTGGGAACAACTAAGATTTCATCATACGATGGTCGAATGGCATGACATTGTGTGGTTCAAGAATGCTGTTCCAAGACATTCGTTTCTTCTATGGGTGGCTGTCCAACAGAAACTCACAACTCAAGATAGACTTCATCGATTTGGTATACATGGTCCCAATAGATGCTCACTCTGTCTCCGCAACTACGAAGATCACAACCACTTGTTCTTTGAATGCTCCTATACTAAAGCGATCTGGTGGGATGTTTGTGACAGATGCAACATTCCAAGAATGACAAAAGGATGGGATGAATGGATTCGATGGGCCACTGTCACTTGGCATGGCAAAAGTTTTGTCAATTTTTCTCGTAAACTCAGTTTTGCAGCTACAGTGTATCATATCTGGCAAGAAAGGAATGCAAGGACCTTTGCTGGAATATCTAGAACTCAGAATTTGGTCTTTCATCAAATTGAATGTATCATCCGTGATAAGCTTGATTTGATGAGGAACGTTCTACCAACAGATGAAAATAAAAGAATCCAACGAGCATGGAGGGTTAATAACATAGATTCTTCATTTGATATTTAGCTGGTTGTATTGGTTTCCCTAACTAATCAAGTTAGGTCTTGAGTTTTCTGTTCGGTGGCTAGCCTGTAGCCATCTGTTGTTTTACATTTCTGTTCTCATTGTAAATCTGGGGTATGCCCCTTATAATCTTTGTATCGTTTTCCTTTAATATATACGTCAACTTACCAAAAAAAAAAATGGGTAGTTACTATGCATAGCAATTTTGTTTTGGGGCCAATCTTGGCTTAGTTTATTTTCGGGTCAGGTCCAGCCCAATAAAAAAAAATTCAAAAATCATTTTGGAAAAATTAAGATTTTCTCGTGTATTTTTCTACATCATTTTTATAAATATTGGTCTGTATTTTACATCATAAAAATACGAATCCAATATTAAAATATCTGATTTTTTTCAAAACTTCCAAGATAAAAAAATATTTTTGTGCATACAGCCAAGTATCTCAAAGCTAAAAACTCATGTTGTGTTTTTTATATATTAAAAAACAATGTTTTAGCATGCATTTTAGCTTTAACAACCAGTTTATTAAAGTTAAGAGAACATTAGCCAAAATATAAAAAAAAAAATATGTTGTTTTAATATCAGGGATTATGAATTTATACATAAAAAGTATTGCCAATATTAAAAACGTATTTTCTTTCGATAACATAGAACAATTAAGTTTTTACCTGATAAGATAAGAATATCCTTACAAAGGAAGACTTTTCTAAAACCATAAACAGACTAACAATTAGAAACCATAATAAGATCTTAAATTTTATCAGACAACAAAACAATGCAGCTTACCTTAGATGGGGTGCTAATATCTTTTCTTTACACAACCAGTCTCTATACTCTATCTCTAAGACCAATTAGGGTTCCTAGTGACCAAAATATTAGGCGGCAACTTCCATTCTATTTTATTGATAAGAGACAACAATTTCATGTCTCTCTATATTTTTCAGGTAGACTATTTAGTACTTAAAAGTACATTTTTATCAAGGTTTTAATATCATCATTTTGCACTTGAAGTATCAACTTTATATGGATGGAAAAGTAAGACATAGGCCTACTACAACTTTCATATGGAGCCCAAGATTTAAAAAGGCCATTTTCAAGTCTAAATTGTATCAACAACAAAGAAGTCCAAATCTGTCCTCCAGCCCGAGCATTGTTCAGTGTTTGGCCCATATATGAAATTTTAAAAGTTCAAATGACCTCAATTTTTTTACCCTAGAAAGTTGAGACAATTTCCTACAACTTTCTTGTTTTCAAGTGGTTCCAATTTGGACGTTATCCGTTTTGGGCAAACAAGAGAAGATAAGGATTGTCACCAAGTCAAGAGTTGGCCATCCACTCATTAATTAGTCATCAAATCAATAGTTCTCATTTTTCGCCTATAAAAGGAGGCATTTTCCATGCAGTTAGGCATCTTGGTTTCCAGATCAAGATCATGCTCTTTCTTTCTCTCTTTGTATTTTTTATGCTTTGCTTTCATTAATATTAAGTTTATGCTTTTCATTTCCTTTCCTTTACTTAGTTAACTTTTATGTTCTTATTTTGTTTATTTATTTTTCTTTCTTTCATTATGTCTAGCTAAGTTAATTATGTCAAGGTGAAAAGGTTACACTAATGGTGTGAGAATAAGTATAATGTAAACTTAATATGGACTTTAATGTTTGATACTAACATGTTTTGTATTTGTTATCTTGTTCACTCTTTAATACTTTGCTTGTTAAATGATTAATCTTGATTTATGTTGTATAACATTTGGTACAACAAATGCTTGGCACTTTCATAGCTCATACTGTATGGTATAACCGATACCTGAGCTATGAAAGGAACTTGATTTTTTGTTAACATAAGTTATAATCATGAATGCTTGACGAGATTTACAAGTATTAGCATTAATTGAATAAGATGACTAATGTAATCATGTTAACAATCTATAATTAGGTTGGAACCTCCTTTGTGTGTGGTTTTCAATTGAATAATAAGAGTTTATACTATACTTGTTTGACATACCATTAGTGGATCCTCTAACAATGACATTTGCTATTATCATTGTTTAATCCTTATATTAATATTCTATCTCAAAGTTTTTATCTTTTTCTTTACTACTACTACTACTACTATTATTGTTATTGTTGTTTTTGTTGTTGTTGTTATTGTTATTGTTATTGTTGTTGTATTATTGTCATTTATAGTTTATACAATTAACCTCCCTGTGGTTCGACCCTGATCTTGCCTGGTTATTTATTACTTCGACACTCCTCAACTTAGAAGAAGATATCAATCTTTTAGTTGTGTCATAGACCTTATAAATTTTCCTAAGTGGTGGAAGATCTCTACCATGTTACACTTGTGCGACAGAGTGGTGACTTTATTGGGGAGCTTGTGGACTAAACATTGTTTTTGTCTGATCATTGGGTTTTATTGTTTGGTTTGAGTGTTTTTGTTAATTTTGTACATACTCGTTCATGTATTGTATAAAATTATTTCATACATCATTCCTATTTTTGTTCACGTTACATTGAAAACTCTAGGTTAAGTGGAGGACTAGTAGCTTACCTTACGACTTTTAGTCAGGGTTTAAGTTTGTGTAAACCCCAGCTCTTCGCTGATTGCTTAGAATGGTAATTATTGATGCATATGTCATTCCATTACCTGTTGAACCCCCATATTGCTGCCTTTATAAGGGTGATCACTAGGACAGGAAAAGAGCCTTTTGAGACCAAATAGCAAGCCACCCATCCTGTAATGGCCCAAACCTAACCTTAGAGTATGAACTCTCTACAAGACCTGTACATTCATTTGCATCATACATATACATCCTATCATTGAAATAACATGCATACCACAGCAGATTGAAATATATGTCTTCAAAGAGACTACACCCGACTTCAAGCAAGAAACGTGGAAGATAAAAAGCGTGCTCAATGGATACCCATTTTCAAGAAGAATTGGAGTTTTTGAAAACAAGCGTGGCTTGCCTCACTAGCTTACTCAAGCAAAAACTGAGAAACACATCTAGTGAAGGTCCTTTTCCTTTTAACTTACTAGTCACCTTTAATCAGTCATCGACTACAGTGCAACCTGAAAAAAGAATGACTGAACATGGTTAAGAGCCTATCAAAATACAACATTTATGTAGTCATAAACACTTGCACCAACCTTGATAATCGTGGAGGCATCTGCTAACGAATTCCACAAGGTTAAGTCATCTTATAGCATTGATCAAGCTAAAATCGAGGCGTTGGAAGCCAGACTTAAAGTTATTGAAGGGGTAGACTTATATGATCCAGTAAGGGCAATAGATCAGTTGAATTCTTTAGAGCAAGTTTATTTTAAACCAATGTCGAAATGATTTTTGTGGTTGGAATAACTTAAAAGTTTTAAAAAGTTTACGTGAAAACATTTTCTTGTGCAACTAAACTTACTTTCATATATTCTCACCCCAAAGTCAACCCCAATTAGAACTCTTAGGGGATATGATCAAGCTGATGGGGCAATCAAAAACACCTGGTAGGGTTGGCTCCATGATTCCTTTTCTAAGGAAAATGTCGGATAAAATTGGTAATATTTGAGATAAAGGTTGGAGGACAAAGAAGAATGATGCCCTTCCTAGACGTCAAAATCACAAGATGTGACTCGAGTAAAGCAAGAGTGAAAAGGCCATCAAAGTTTACTACCAACACTCCAACGTTTGAGAAGTATATATCAATCATAATGCATGGTTTTCAACATTTCAGCAAATTGTTAACTCATCATCAAACCTTTTAGATGTGTGGGGCTAGTTGCACTTGAAAATAGACCTCTTGAAGTATTTATAGGCAGGTCGCCCATGAAAATAGACCAGGGTAAGAATTGTGTGTGGGCAGTCGCATGTGAAGACATACCAATTTTCTTCAAAAGAGGTAGGTTGCCCAAGATAATGTGATTATTTCCCTTTTCTTCTTTACTATATAAAGACCATCACCCATGAAAATAGACCAGGGTAAGAATTGTGTGTGAGCAGGTCGCATGTAAAAACAAACCAATTTTCTTAAAAAGAGTTAGGTTGCCTAAGATAATGTGATCATTTCTTGTTTCTTCTTTACTATATAAAAACCACTTATCAGATTTTAGTTGTAAGTTTTGTAAAGAGGGGTGCAACTATCATAACTCATTTTTATGTCCTCTGTAGGCTTTAATTAGAAGAAATTAAAGTTTTAAGGTGAAATTATAATTTTTTAGAATTAATTGGGTCAAATCAAGGTCTTAATTACATTAATATTGAAGTTTGATGGCCAATTGGGGACTTAATTGAAGAAATTCAAAACCAAGGACCAAACTATAAAAGGCTTATAAATAGAGGGGTTGTAATTAATATCGAATTAAAGGCCAAATTGCAGAAATTAGAAGTTTGTTGCTCAATTTTTAAGGTCACTGCTTTATTTATGGTAGGGATGCAATGTCATTGATTTTTAAAATAAAATTGCAATTTAGACTTGATAGAATAAATTACAAACTAAGGACTGATGAGAACTTTGAAACATTTTTGCCACCTTTTCAATTAAATAAAACAGTGCATTTTGTCCAAAACAGCGCTATTTCATGAACTGTTAAAAAAAAGAGCCAAACAGTGCTGTTTTGAATAGCAATGTGGGTCTTTTTCTTTCCTTGGACGCACGAAGCAAGGGAAAATGATGATTTTTTCTTCCTCTATTTTCCACCACCAGCTCTTTCTCAAGAAATCGCTAACCAACCCCACTTGCCCAAAAAAAACTTTCCTCATGTTTGGGGGCGGTGGATAGGTGGCAGCACAGTGGCTGCCCAGTCTCTATCTCTCTTGTTTTTTTGTCTATAAAAATAGAAGAAGAGAAGAGAAAAAGGAGCAGAAAGGGAGAGAGCAAAGAGAGAAGAGAAAAAAAAGGGAGAACTAGATTAATATCTTTTTTTTTCTAAATCTTTTCTAAAATTAAAGAAGATGAAAATGTTATCAAGGGATAATTCATTTTGAAGCAATTGTTCCCTATACACATAAACATGTCATGATATTTTATTTTCAATTTGATTCGGACCTTTTCTTCTCTTTTGTCTTATTCTGGTTTGTTTTTTATCTCTTCTATTTCCTTTTTGTCACTTTCTTACATAAAAAAATAAAGAGATGAAGAACAAAAAAAGCGTTGCAGTGGCCTACACTAAGCTACTCAGTCACCTCCTTTGCCACTGCCAACAACAACGCACAAGCTTCTCCACTCCAGGTAATCCTCTCCCCCTCCTCTATCCCTTTTCCTCGTTCATTTCCATTTTTGCATGCAAAACATGAACAATTCATGTTCTACAGCAAATGAAATATTATTAGGTAGTTACTACGCAAAGCACAGTAACTACCTAATTATAATTCACTGGTTATTGTGCACGCAACATAGTAACCAACTATCTTTGGGCCGGTTTTGACCTAGTTTCTTTTTGGGTAAGGTCCGGCCCAATCAAAAAAATTTCAAAAATCATTTTGGAAAATTTGAGATTTTCCTGTGTATTTTTTTATATCATTTTTATTAATATCAATTAGCATTTTATGTCAAAAAAATACAAATCCGGTATTAAAATACCTATTTTTTGTCAAAACTTTAAAAATACAAAAAAAATTAAAAAACTATTTTTGTGCATACGGCCAGGTATTTCAAAGCTAAAAAATCATATTATGTTTTTCATGCACTAAAAAACAATATTTTAGCATGCATTTTACCTTTAACAACCAGTTTATTAAAATCAAGAAAACATCGGCCAAATTATCAAAAAAAATTGTGTTGTTTTAATATCAGGGATTATGAATTTATATATAAAAAAGATTCTCGATATTGAAAATGTATTTTCTTTTTGATAACATAGAACAGTTAGGTTTTTACCTGATTAGATAAGGATCTCATTGCACAGGAGGACTTTTCTAAAACTATAAACAGATTGACAATTAGAAATCACAACAAGACCTTAGATTTTATCAGACAACAAAGCAATGTAGATGATGTGAACCTCGTGATGACGCAACCCACACGCAAAGACACCAATTCCTGGAAAACCAAGTAAATTAGGTTTGATAGAAGTGTGACACAAAAATAACTTGTACCTAGGCACCGACACTATTGAAAATAGAAAACCCCCACCCAACAAATATTGATTCTCGAACAAGAAGTATAAAGATGATGCCACGAAGACAACTGTTCTTCCATAAGTTATTTTTCAGTTCTTTAGATAACCATGGAAGGGAGATTATCTCACCAAAACACACATAAGGGCGCCAAACAAGAATTTTTATTAATCTAAATTGTCTCACCTTACATATTTGGTTATGCCTTTATTTATACTGACTATAGACTTAAAGAAACCCAAATGGACCTAAGACATATTTGGTTATGCCTTTATTTATACTGACTATAGACTTAAAGAAACCCTAATAGACCTCTCTTAGGTGAACTTATATGAAGCTCACTTACAAATGACCCAAATAAGTAATAATAACTCAAAGCTAAGAAGAAAATAATAAAAATAAGAAAAAAGAGGAGAAAAGGGACTGCAATGATGATATACAAAATAGAATGGCTGCAACTTTCTTACCAAAAAAGAATGGCTGCAACTTTCATCCAAAGTTGTTAGCAATGATTATTTGCAAAAAAAGAACTCCAAAGGCTTCAAAAGGAGGTTAAGGAATTGTCCATTCAACTTATTGGTGATTCGAGGACGACTCATCTTGAAGAGAGAGGGAATGATACGATCTAGTCAAGGTCAAATTCAGATTTTGATGTAAAACCTGCAGCTATCCCGTTTTATAGCAACAATCATAATTCTTAATCCGACCGTTGGATCGAGCTAAAATTTTACATGGCATCTTCTGTCATATTTTCCTAACTTGGATTAAAATTTTAAGTCAATCAAAGTTCAGAAGACACCTCAATACGGGTAAACACAGGCTGTATAAATTTTATTATTTACTTCCTATTTGGTTGTGGTAGCTTATTTTGAAAATATACTAATTCTATAATAATCAATATAGTTTCCGAGTGTGGCAAGGATTTATAATTATTTCAAAATTCTTTTCCTACAAGGATTCCTTATTCATCCTAGCTACAAGAGGAAAAACGACTTTGGAATAAATTCTACCTTTAGATCAGATTTTCTAGTCTATTTGGGACTTCTCTATTATGAAAAATCCGATTATAGCATATTTAGGGTTGTAATTTTTGGATTTTTATTATTTTTATTATTGTCTTTTTAGTCTTTGGGTTATTATTACTTATTTGGATCAATTATAAGTGGGCTTCATGTGAGTCCACCTAAGGGGGGTCCATTAGGGTCTCTTTAAGTCTAAAGTCAGTATAAATAAAGGCATAACCAAACATGTAAGGTTATGTAATTTTCATATCAATAAACTTCTTTACTGCACTTATTGTGTGTTGGTGGGATAATCTCCCTTTCTTGGTTCTATAAAAAACTAAAAACAACTTATCGAAGAACAACTATCTAGGGGATGGCAGGACAACTTCTCTATGGTTTGACAATTGGCATCCTCACAGCCCGCTCGCAGATTCTTACGGCGACAGATTCATCTATGATTCAGGTATGGAAAAGAACGCGAAGGTGAATATGCTGATTCATAACTCAGAATGGAAAATTCCTACCACTCACACTATTGGATGGCACCCCATTGTAGAAGCTATTCCTTCCAATTCTAATCCTATGATAGGGCAAAATGATGAGATTGTTTGGCTGGATTCACCAAATCACAGATTCTCGATCAAAATAGCTTGGGAACAACTAAGATTTCATCATACGATGGTCGAATGGCATGACATTGTGTGGTTCAAGAATGCTGTTCCAAGACATTCGTTTCTTCTATGGGTGGCTGTCCAACAGAAACTCACAACTCAAGATAGACTTCATCGATTTGGTATACATGGTCCCAATAGATGCTCACTCTGTCTCCGCAACTACGAAGATCACAACCACTTGTTCTTTGAATGCTCCTATACTAAAGCGATCTGGTGGGATGTTTGTGACAGATGCAACATTCCAAGAATGACAAAAGGATGGGATGAATGGATTCGATGGGCCACTGTCACTTGGCATGGCAAAAGTTTTGTTAATTTTTCTCGTAAACTCAGTTTTGCAGCTACAGTGTATCATATCTGGCAAGAAAGGAATGCAAGGACCTTTGCTGGAATATCTAGAACTCAGAATTTGGTCTTTCATCAAATTGAATGTATCATCCGTGATAAGCTTGATTTGATGAGGAACGTTCTACCAACAGATGAAAATAAAAGAATCCAACGAGCCTGGAGGGTTAATAACATAGATTCTTCATTTGATATTTAGCTGGTTGTATTGGTTTCCCTAACGAATCAAGTTAGGTCTTGAGTTTTCAGTTCGGTGGCTAGCATGTAGCCATCTGTTGTTTTACGTTTCTGTTCTCATTGTAAATCTGGGGTATGCCCCTTATAATCTTTGTATCGTTTTCCTTTAATATATACGTCAACTTACCAAAAAAAAAGAAGAACAACTATCTTCGTGACGTCATTCTTATACTTCTTGTTTGCGAATCAATATTTGTTGGGTGGGGGTTTTCGTTTCCAATAGTGTTGGTGTCTAGGTACAAGTTATTTTTGGGCCACACTCCTATCAAACCTGATTTACTTGGCTTTTCAGGAATTGGTGTCATTACATGTGGGTTGCGTGACCATGTAATCACGAGGTTCGCATCATGATGGATAATTATTTAAAGAGAGTTGTTTGTATGTTCCATTAAATTCTATGCGTGAATTGCTTGCACATGAAGGCGGGTTGATGGGGTATTTTGGTGTTATTAAGACTTTGGATGCGTTGCATGAGCATTTTTATTGGCCTAAAATGAAAAAAATATGCAACGCATATATGATAAATGCATAACTTGTAGGAAAGCAAACTCTAGGACTCAACCAGATGGCTTGTATACCCCTTTGCCTGTACCAAAAGAACCATGGATAGACATTTAGATGGACTTCGTCTTAGGTTTACCTAGTTCAAAACAGGGTAGGGATTCCATTTGTGTAGTTGTTAATAGGTTTTTAAAGAAGGCACACTTCATTCCATTTCATAAAATTGATGATGCAACTAACATTGCTGATTTGTCCTGATAGTACGACTTCATGGGGTCCCTAAGAGTATTGGCTTTTTTTTTGGTAAGTTGACGTATGTATTAAAAGAAAAAGATACAAAGATTCGTGAATGATTCAAAAATCGGCAACAATGAATCTGACGAAAATGGATGAAGGATGGGTCTGGTTGTATTGTCTTTCTTCTGGTGTTTAGGCTAGATTATAGTATTTTTAAGATAAATAAAAATGGAGGATAAACTAGAGTGATACTTTGATAAGTCGATCTGGACGCCACAAAGATCAATCTAGGATTTTGACGCCACACTCTTTGTGATTGAAGAGTGATAAGTCAGTAGGGTTCTTCACAAATCAATTTGGAAGAATAACTCTTAATTCTCGGAATTAAGTTCAAATATTAGCCAGAAGTTGTTTATTACATATTCTGATGCCATATTTATAATGGAACATCCCTCCACACTTAGGAAAATTCAACATGACAGAAATCAAGCCCAAAACTTGGACTTTGACAAAGTAACCAGACAAATTACACTAGCACACATTTTCTGACTTTAATTGAAACATAAACAGACCGAATTTAAAATGGCTATAACTTCTTGCACAAAAGTCCAATGCAATCATGGTTGGACAATCTGGAAAGATCACGTTCTGAACTTGAAATCCACCTAGATTAGTCTTGTTTTCACATGCAATGGATGACTTCAAATTCGGGTTCAAATTTATCTACTGTTCTGACGTAAACAGCATCAATTTCTTAACTTATTTGCATTATCAACCCAAATTCAAGTAGTCCAGCATCAAAAGAACCATTAAGGGCTCTTCCCATCTTTAAGCTCCAATTGTAGGCAAATAAGCACCCTTGAACCAATTTGAAACTGATTGCCAAATTTTAACTCCGACGCAGCTTCAATCATTCCAATCTGACTCGTCAAGGTCCTTTGTAGTTGTTTCGCTCTCGCTCTTGTCATTGGACCATCTGAATCCTCTTGCATATTTGATTTACCTTTACGAGATGGATTATCATTCCCATGATGCACATCATCAGCCCCGGGTTGATAATGATTTGTCCTCAAATCATAATCGTCGTCATCATCCAAGTATGGAGTCAAGTCTTTCACATTAAAAGTAGCTGATACATTGTAATCACCAGGAAGATCTACCTTATACGCATTATCATTCACCTTCTCTATAATCCGAAATTGACCATCAGCTCTTGGCATCAACTTGGACTTGCGTTTGCTTGGAAATCTGCCCTTACTAAGATGAATCCAAACAAGATCACCAGGTTCAAACCTAACCATTTTCCGCCCCTTGTTAGCTTGTTTAGCATACTTTGTTGTTTTCTCCTCAATATGTAATCGAACCTGCTCATGTAGTTTCTTCATCAATTCTGCCTTTCTAATTCCATCCATAGATGTCCTCTCATCAATTGGAATATGAACAAGATCAATAGGAACACAAGGATTAAAGCCATACACGACCTCAAATGGTGAAAATTTTGTAGCCCCATGCACACTACGATTATATACAAACTCCATAATAGGCAAACAAGTATCCCAACTCTTCAAATTCTTATGTATAACAGCTCGTAACAAAGAATCCAACGAGCATGGAGGGTTTTCTTCATCAATTCTGCCTTTCTAATTCCATCCATAGATGTCCTCTCATCAATTGGAATATGAACAAGATCAATAGGAACACAAGGATTAAAGCCATACACGACCTCAAATGGTGAAAATTTTGTAGCCCCATGCACACTACGATTATATGCAAACTCCACAATAGGCAAACAAGTATCCCAACTCTTCAAATTCTTATGTATAACAGCTCGTAACAAAGAAGATAAAGTTCGGTTTACTACCTCAGTTTGTAAAAAAAAAAAAAAAAGACATGCCGTACTGAAAAGTAACTTCGTTCCTAGCTTCCTCCAAAGAGTCTTCCAAAAGTAGCTTAAGAACTTTGTATCACGATCAGAGACAATGCTTTTAGGAACTCCATGCAAACGAACAATCTCTTGAAAGAACAAATCAGCTACATGTACAGCATCGTCAGTTTTGTTGCAAGGAATGAAATGGGACATTTTGGAGAATCGATCAACCACAACCATTATTGAATCCTTTCCACGCTGTGTTCTCGGTAACCCCAGTATAAAGTCCATGCTAACATCCATCCACGGTTGCTCTGGAATAGGCAACGGCATATACAGCCCATAAGCATTCTCTTTACCCTTAGCTTTCTTGCAAATAGCACATCTCTCAATCACCTTGTGCACATCCCGTAACATGCTAGGCCAAAAGAAATGTTCTTTCAGCAACTCATAAGTCTTCTTCTCCCCAAAATGACCACTAAGACCACCACCATAAGCCTCTCGCACAAGCAACTCCCGTAATGAATCTGAAGGAATACACATTCTGCCCATTTTGAACAAGTAACCTTCATGCATAAAGAACCCATCACAAGCTCCCTTTGCACATTCGATAACCACATTAGCAAAGTAGGAATCATTAGCGTACTGATCCTTCACCTGTTCAAAACCCATCAGCCTTGCATTCAACATAGAGATCAGTGCATACCTCCTAGAAAGAGCATCAGCAACCACATTAACTTGCCCTTTCTTGTACTTTATAACATAAGGAAATGACTCCATAAACTCCACCCGTTTAGCATGTCTTCGATTCAGCTTGCTTTGCCCCTTAAGATACTTCAAGGATTCATGATCAGTATGAATAACGAATTCTTTTGGCAACAAGTAGTGCTGCCATACCTCCAGAGCTCGAATCAAAGCATAGAACTCCTTGTCATAAATAGAGTAGTTCAAACGTGCTCCATTTAACTTTTCACTGAAGAATGCAATCGGCCTCTTTTCTTGCATCAAAATAGCCCCAATTCCAACTCCGGAAGCATCACACTCTATTTCAAATGTTTTAGCAAAGTCTGGAAGTGCTAAAACTAGAGCAGTACGCAACTTTTCTTTAATTAGCTCAAAAGCTTTATGAGCATCTGCACTCCATCTAAACTCGTTTCCTTTTTTCAAGCATTCTGTCATAGGAGCAACAATAGAGCTGAAATCTTTCACAAATCGCCTGTAGAAAGAAGCTAAACCATGAAAACTCACATCAGCGATACTAGCAGGTTTTGGCCAGTCCCGAATTGCCTCAATTTTCTCCTCATCAACCTTAACTCCCTTGCTAGAGATAATATATCCAAGAAACACGACACTTTCTTTACAGAAGTAACACTTTGTGAGTTTCCCATACAACTTAGAATCTCGCAAAGTTTCAAACACAACTCTAAGATGCTTCACATGATCATCAAAGGTCTTGCTATACACTAGGATATCGTCAAAATATACTACAACAAACAGCCCAATATACTTCCTCAAAACATGATTCATAAGCCTCATAAATGTACTAGGCGCATTAGATAACCCAAACGGCATTACCATCCATTCATATAACCCCTGTTTAGTTTTAAATGTTGTTTTCCATTCATCTCCCTCTTTCATTCTAATTTGGTGATAACCACTCATCAAATCGACTTTAGAAAACAATGCAGCACCATGCAACTCATCAAGCAAATCATCAAGTCTGGGTATAGGAAATCGATACTTAACTGTTATTTTGTTGATAGCATGGCTGTCCATACACATCCTCATGGTACCATCTTTCTTTGGTACAAGCAAAGTAGGTACGGAACATGGACTAAGTGATTCTCGAACATAGCCCTTCTCTACAAGCTCACCAACCTGCCTTTGAATCTCTTTTGCTTCCACTGGATTACATCTGTATGCTGGTCTATTAGGAAGTGAAGCTCTCGGCACCAAATCAATTTGATGCTCAATTCCATGAATAGGCGGTAACCCTTTAGGTAATTCATCTGGAAACACATCTTTAAATTCTTCTAGCAATTCCTTAATCTGTGTTGGTAAGTCCACTCTTTCTACTTGTAGCAATTGCTTTGCCCAGATCATGAAAACAACCCCCGTCGAAGCTAATGCCTGTTTGATATCGCCTTTTTTGGCTAACAACAGCCCCTTACGTGATTGCACCTCCTTTTGTTGGCTTCGTAACTGATCCTCTCTAACTTGTTGAGAACTCAATGGTAACAAGTTCACCTTCTTTCCATTCAGCATGAAAGAATAAGTGTTCTTTCGTCCATTGTAGGTCACATCCTTATCAAACTGCCATGGACGACCCAGTAACAAATGGCTAGCTGACATCAGCGCAACGTCACACAAAACCTCGTCATGATAGGTTTTAATGGAAAAGGGCACAAGAATTTGCTTTGTCACCCGAATCTCCCCATTCTCATTCAGCTATCGCAAACTATACGGTCTGGGATGTGGAATGGTAGTTAAGCCCAATTTCTCCACCAAGGTAGTTGACGCAACATTAGTGCAACTTCCATTATCAATGATCATCCCACACACCTTATCTCGAATCTGACATCGAGTATGAAAGATGTTCTCACGTTGCTCAGCACTAACATCAACTTGTGCATTTAGAACCCGTTGCACAACCAACAAATCTCCCTTCACTGGTTCGAAATCCTCTTCCTGTTCCATTTGTGCCTCATCTTCATCTTCAGTTTCAGCCTCATCTCCACTGATCAACTCTCCATGATCCCCATTTGGATCTCCATCAGCTTCTACAAAATCATTTCGTGGCACCCTAAGTGCTTGCCTCTGCTGGGGTTGCAAATTATTTCTTTGCATCATTTGCATAAGGGTATGCAACTGTTCACGAATTCCAGTCATTTCATCCCGAATCTCAGCATGAGATCGTTGTAAGCCCATAACCTGTGCCTGTTCTAAACTTAACCCTCTTGGCAAATCTTCTTTATCTCCAGCCATAACTAAGTTTATCAATTGCAATTCCAGCAAGCCTTTCTTCTGTTTCTAGCTCTTGCCTTAGATCGCAACTGATGCTCTGATACCAGATGTTGTGCCGTGAAT
This sequence comes from Populus euphratica, assembly GCF_000495115.2. Taxonomy (NCBI): domain Eukaryota; kingdom Viridiplantae; phylum Streptophyta; class Magnoliopsida; order Malpighiales; family Salicaceae; genus Populus; species Populus euphratica. The sequence goes on along the minus strand of NW_011500146.1, from coordinate 179,519 downwards.
GATTCAAAAATCGGCAACAATGAATCTGACGAAAATGGATGAAGGATGGGTTTGGTTGTATTGTCTTTCTTCTGGTGTTTAGGCTAGATTATAGTATTTTTAAGGTAAATAAAAATGGAGGATAAACTAGAGTGATACTTTGATAAGTCGATCTGGACGCCACAAAGATCAATCTAGGATTTTGACGCCACACTCTTTGTAATTGAAGAGTGATAAGTCAGTAGGGTTCTTCACAAATCAATTTGGAAGAATAACTCTTAATTCTCGGAATTAAGTTCAAATATTGGCCAAAAGTTGTTTATTACATATTCTGATGCCATATTTATAATGGAACATCCCTCCACACTTAGGAAAATTCAACATGACAGAAATCAAGCCCAAAACTTGGACTTTGACAAAGTAACCAGACAAATTACACTAGCACACATTTTCTGACTTTAATTGAAACATAAACAGACCGAATTTAAAATGGCTATAACTTCTTGCACAAAAGTCCAATGCAATCATGGTTGGACAATCTGGAAAGATCACGTTCTGAACTTGAAATCCACCTAGATTAGTCTTGTTTTCACATGCAATGGATGACTTCAAATTCGGGTTCAAATTTATCTACTGTTCTGACGTAAACAGCATCAATTTCTTAACTTATTTGCATTATCAACCCAAATTCAAGTAGTCCAGCATCAAAAGAACCATTAAGGGCTCTTCCCATCTTTAAGCTTCAATTGTAGGCAAATAAGCACCCTTGAACCAATTTGAAACTGATTGCCAAATTTTAACTCCGACGCAGCTTCAATCATTCCAATCTGACTCATCAAGGTCCTTTGTAGTTGTTTCGCTCTCGCTCTTGTCATTGGACCATCTGAATCCTCTTGCATATTTGATTTACCTTTACGAGATGGATTATCATTCCCATGATGCACATCATCAGCCCCGGGTTGATAATGATTTGTCCTCAAATCATAATCGTCGTCATCATCCAAGTATGGAGTCAAGTCTTTCACATTAAAAGTAGCTGATACATTGTAATCACCAGGAAGATCTACCTTATACGCATTATCATTCACCTTCTCTATAATCCGAAATGGACCATCAGCTCTTGGCATCAACTTGGACTTACGTTTGCTTGGAAATCTGCCCTTACTAAGATGAATCCAAACAAGATCACCAGGTTCAAACCTAACCATTTTCCGCCCCTTGTTAGCTTGTTTAGCATACTTTGTTGTTTTCTCCTCAATATGTAATCGAACCTGCTCATGTAGTTTCTTCATCAATTCTGCCTTTCTAATTCCATCCATAGATGTCCTCTCATTAGTTGGAATATGAACAAGATCAATAGGAACACAAGGATTAAAGCCATACACGACCTCAAATGGTGAAAATTTTGTAGCCCCATGCACACTACGATTATATGCAAACTCCATAATAGGCAAACAAGTATCCCAACTCTTCAAATTCTTATGTATAACAGCTCGTAACAAAGAAGATAAAGTTCGGTTTACTACCTCAGTTTGTCCATCAGTTTGTGGATGACATGCCGTACTGAAAAGTAACTTCGTTCCTAGCTTCCTCCAAAGAGTCTTCCAAAAGTATCTTAAGAACTTTGTATCACAATCAGAGACAATGCTTTTAGGAACTCCATGCAAACGAACAATCTCTTGAAAGAACAAATCAGCTACATGTACAGCATCGTCAGTTTTGTTGCAAGGAATGAAATGAGACATTTTGGAGAATCGATCAACCACAACCATTATTGAATCCTTTCCACGCTGTGTTCTCGGTAACCCCAGTACAAAGTCCATGCTAACATCCATCCACGGTTTCTCTAGAATAGGCAACGGCATATACACCCCATAAGCATTCTCTTTACCCTTAGCTTTCTTGCAAATAGCACATCTCTCAATCACCTTGTGCACATCCCGTAACATGCTAGGCCAAAAGAAATGTTCTTTCAGCAACTCATAAGTCTTCTTCTCCCCAAAATGACCACTAAGACCACCACCATAAGCCTCTCGCACAAGCAACTCCCGTAATGAATCTGAAGGAATACACATTCTGCCCATTTTGAACAAGTAACCTTCATGCATAAAGAACCCATCACAAGCTCCCTTTGCACATTCGATAACCACATTAGCAAAGTAGGAATCATTAGCGTACTGATCCTTCACCTGTTCAAAACCCATCAGCCTTGCATTCAACATAGAGATCAGTGCATACCTCCTAGAAAGAGCATCAGCAACCACATTAACTTGCCCTTTCTTGTACTTTATAACATAAGGAAATGACTCCATAAACTCCACCCGTTTAGCATGTCTTCGATTCAGCTTGCTTTGCCCCTTAAGATACTTCAAGGATTCATGATCAGTATGAATAACGAATTCTTTTGGCAACAAGTAGTGCTGCCATACCTCCAGAGCTCGAATCAAAGCATAGAACTCCTTGTCATAAATAGAGTAGTTCAAACGTGCTCCATTTAACTTTTCACTGAAGAATGCAATCGGCCTCTTTTCTTGCATCAAAATAGCCCCAATTCCAACTCCGGAAGCATCACACTCTATTTCAAATGTTTTAGCAAAGTCTGGAAGTGCTAAAACTAGAGCAGTACGCAACTTTTCTTTAATTAGCTCAAAAGCTTTATGAGCATCTGCACTCCATCTAAACTCGTTTCCTTTTTTCAAGCATTCTGTCATAGGAGCAACAATAGAGCTGAAATCTTTCACAAATCGCCTGTAGAAAGAAGCTAAACCATGAAAACTCACATCAGCGATACTAGCAGGTTTTGGCCAGTCCCGAATTGCCTCAATTTTCTCCTCATCAACCTTAACTCCCTTGCTAGAGATAATATATCCAAGAAACACGACACTTTCTTTACAGAAGTAACACTTTGTGAGTTTCCCATACAACTTAGAATCTCGCAAAGTTTCAAACACAACTCTAAGATGCTTCACATGATCATCAAAGGTCTTGCTATACACTAGGATATCGTCAAAATATACTACAACAAACAGCCCAATATACTTCCTCAAAACATGATTCATAAGCCTCATAAATGTACTAGGCGCATTAGATAACCCAAACGGCATTACCATCCATTCATATAACCCCTGTTTAGTTTTAAATGTTGTTTTCCATTCATCTCCCTCTTTCATTCTAATTTGGTGATAACCACTCATCAAATCGACTTTAGAAAACAATGCAGCACCATGCAACTCATCAAGCAAATCATCAAGTCTGGGTATAGGAAATCGATACTTAACTGTTATTTTGTTGATAGCATGGCTGTCCATACACATCCTCATGGTACCATCTTTCTTTGGTACAAGCAAAGTAGGTACGGAACATGGACTAAGTGATTCTCGAACATAGCCCTTCTCTACAAGCTCACCAACCTGCCTTTGAATCTCTTTTGCTTCCACTGGATTACATCTGTATGCTGGTCTATTAGGAAGTGAAGCTCTCGGCACCAAATCAATTTGATGCTCAATTCCATGAATAGGCGGTAACCCTTTAGGTAATTCATCTGGAAACACATCTTTAAATTCTTCTAGCAATTCCTTAATCTGTGTTGGTAAGTCCACTCTTTCTACTTGTAGCAATTGCTTTGCCCAGATCATGAAAACAACCCCCGTCGAAGCTAATGCCTGTTTGATATCGCCTTTTTTGGCTAACAACAGCCCCTTACGTGATTGCACCTCCTTTTGTTGGCTTCGTAACTGATCCTCTCTAACTTGTTGAGAACTCAATGGTAACAAGTTCACCTTCTTTCCATTCAGCATGAAAGAATAAGTGTTCTTTCGTCCATTGTAGGTCACATCCTTATCAAACTGCCATGGACGACCCAGTAACAAATGGCTAGCTGACATCAGCGCAACGTCACACAAAACCTCGTCATGATAGGTTTTAATGGAAAAGGGCACAAGAATTTGCTTTGTCACCCGAATCTCCCCATTCTCATTCAGCTATCGCAAACTATACGGTCTGGGATGTGGAATGGTAGTTAAGCCCAATTTCTCCACCAAGGTAGTTGACGCAACATTAGTGCAACTTCCATTATCAATGATCATCCCACACACCTTATCTCGAATCTGACATCGAGTATGAAAGATGTTCTCACGTTGCTCAGCACTAACATCAACTTGTGCATTTAGAACCCGTTGCACAACCAACAAATCTCCCTTCACTGGTTCGAAATCCTCTTCCTGTTCCATTTGTGCCTCATCTTCATCTTCAGTTTCAGCCTCATCTCCACTGATCAACTCTCCATGATCCCCATTTGGATCTCCATCAGCTTCTACAAAATCATTTCGTGGCACCCTAAGTGCTTGCCTCTGCTGGGGTTGCAAATTATTTCTTTGCATCATTTGCATAAGGGTATGCAACTGTTCACGAATTCCAGTCATTTCATCCCGAATCTCAGCATGAGATCGTTGTAAGCCCATAACCTGTGCCTGTTCTAAACTTAACCCTCTTGGCAAATCTTCTTTATCTCCAGCCATAACTAAGTTTATCAATTGCAATTCCAGCAAGCCTTTCTTCTGTTTCTAGCTCTTGCCTTAGATCGCAACTGATGCTCTGATACCAGATGTTGTGCCGTGAATGATTCAAAAATCGGCAACAATGAATCTGACGAAAATGGATGAAGGATGGGTTTGGTTGTATTGTCTTTCTTCTGGTGTTTAGGCTAGATTATAGTATTTTTAAGGTAAATAAAAATGGAGGATAAACTAGAGTGATACTTTGATAAGTCGATCTGGACGCCACAAAGATCAATCTAGGATTTTGACGCCACACTCTTTGTAATTGAAGAGTGATAAGTCAGTAGGGTTCTTCACAAATCAATTTGGAAGAATAACTCTTAATTCTCGGAATTAAGTTCAAATATTGGCCAAAAGTTGTTTATTACATATTCTGATGCCATATTTATAATGGAACATCCCTCCACACTTAGGAAAATTCAACATGACAGAAATCAAGCCCAAAACTTGGACTTTGACAAAGTAACCAGACAAATTACACTAGCACACATTTTCTGACTTTAATTGAAACATAAACAGACCGAATTTAAAATGGCTATAACTTCTTGCACAAAAGTCCAATGCAATCATGGTTGGACAATCTGGAAAGATCACGTTCTGAACTTGAAATCCACCTAGATTAGTCTTGTTTTCACATGCAATGGATGACTTCAAATTCGGGTTCAAATTTATCTACTGTTCTGACGTAAACAGCATCAATTTCTTAACTTATTTGCATTATCAACCCAAATTCAAGTAGTCCAGCATCAAAAGAACCATTAAGGGCTCTTCCCATCTTTAAGCTTCAATTGTAGGCAAATAAGCACCCTTGAACCAATTTGAAACTGATTGCCAAATTTTAACTCCGACGCAGCTTCAATCATTCCAATCTGACTCATCAAGGTCCTTTGTAGTTGTTTCGCTCTCGCTCTTGTCATTGGACCATCTGAATCCTCTTGCATATTTGATTTACCTTTACGAGATGGATTATCATTCCCATGATGCACATCAACACCTAATACTCTAAAGTCAACTGACTTGGGAGCTATTGGCCCAACACTTGTTACATGGGTTAAGGAGAAAAGCTTAAGGGAATCAAACATTGCACTATCTACATATCAGTATCTGCGACCCGAGTTACTAAGCTCATAGGGGTGTCTTAACACCTAATGCCCTAAGACCAACTAGTCTGGGAGTCATTAGCTAAAAGCTCGTTACATGGGTTAAAGATGCATGATGTTTTTATATTATATGTATATATATTTTTAAAAAAAAGAAAAAAAAAAGATGACAAAAATAATAATCCCAACCCAAGGAAGTTAACCTTAAACATTAGAACTAAAAATTTTGTTTTCTTTCAAGAAAAGCCCCATAATTATGTGTTGATACATTGAGCATAAAAGAAAGGTTTATAAATATCTTGTTAAGAGGTATTGAGCAGGTATATAAATTTAACGAGAGTTTGTTTATCTGGATAGATTAATGGAAGTTAAATGATGAATACCTTGCTTTGTGGAATTTGCAAAAAAAATTTCTATTTTAATGCTTTGATTACTAGGGACTAGTAATAAGTTGGTTGGGGGATGATTAGTACTTAAAAGTGTATTTTTATCAAGGTTTTTATCATCATTTTGCACTTGAAGTATCAATAACTCCTTAACTAAAGCATGTTTTATAATAATATATCTAATAATATAAGATACCTTTAATTTGTGGTAAATGTCTATTTTTAATGCAGGCCTATCACATAAATGAAAGGATTGATTGATGACTTAGTGAATGTTCATTTTAAATGCAGGCCTATCACATAAATGAAATGATTGATTGATGAATTTAAGAACTGAAATTGAAAGGATAAAGAGATGGCCAAACTTAGAAAAGAGATGTCGGTGCGATCCAAATCGGAACACTGTTAGGTAATTGGGTCATATCTGGAGCTATAAATTTTAGATTTAGATCTACTTTATATGGATGGAAAGGTAGAACATAGGCCTACAACTTTCATATGGAGCCAAAGATCTAAAAACGCCATTTTTAAGTCCAAATTGTAGCAACAACAAAGAAGCCCGAATCTGTCCTCCAGCCCGAGCACTGTTCAGTATTTTAGCCATATCTGGAGTTCTAGACGTAAAAATGAGCTGAATGTTTTCCACAAAAAAGATGAGACAATTTCCTACAACTTTCATGTTTTTGAGTGGCTCCAATTATGACGTTATCAATGAAGTTTTGGGCAGACAAGAGAAGATAAGGATTGTCACCAAGTCAAGAGTTGACCACCCACTCATCAATTAGTCATCAAATCAATAGTTCCCAATTTTGGCCTATAAAAAGAGGCATTTTCCATGCATTTAGGCATCTTAGTCTCCAGATCAAGATCATGCTTTTGCTTTCTCTTTTTGTATTTTTTGTATTGCTTATGCTTTGCTTTCATTAATATCAAGTTTATGTCTTTCATTTCCTTTCATTTTCTTAGTTAACTTTTATCTTATTTATGTTTTTATTTTGTTTATTTTTTTTCTTTCATTATGTCTAGCAAAGTTTATTATGTCAAGGTGAAAAGGCTACACTAATGGTGTAAGAATAAGTATAGTGTAAACTTAATATGGACTTTAATGTTTGATACTAACATGTTTTGTATTTGTTTTCTTGTTTAATCTTTAATACTTTGCTTGTTAAATGACTAATCTTGATTTATGTTGTATAACATTTGGTACAACAAATACTTGGCACTCTCATGGCCCATACTGTATGGTATAACCGACACCTAAGCTATGAAAGGAACTTGATTTGTTATAATGGTCTTGCTCTCTCTTTATTATAATGCATAAGTTTTGCTTATATTAATCTCTTGTTTATGCTTTTCATTTCCTTTCCTTTGTGAACTTTTATGTTATTTATATTCTTATCTTGTTTATTTATGTTTCTCTCATTTATTATGTTTAGTTAAGTTTATTACATCGAGGTGAAAAGGTTACATTAATGGTATAAGAATAAAGATAGTGTAAACTGAATATAGACTTTAATGTTTGAGACTAACATGTTCTATATCAGTTATCTTGTTCACTTTCAATACTTCGCTTGTTAAATGGTTAATCTAAATTTGTGTTTTATAACACTTGATACAACAAATACTTCGCACTTTCATAGTTCAAACTTATATATACTAACACTTGTGCTATGAAAGGAACTTGATTTGTTATTAATATAAGTTATAATCATAAATACCTAATAATATTTATAAGTATTAGCATTATTTGAATAAGATAACTAATGTAATCATGTTAACAACTTATAATCCGATTGGAACCTCCTTTATGTATGGTTTTGAGTTGAGTAAAAAAAAGAGTTTATACTATACTTATGTGAAATACCATTAGTGGATCCTTTAACCTTGACATCTGTTTTTATCATTATTTGATCCTCACATTGATCTTTTATCTCAAAGTTCTCATTAACTTCTTTATTTTTTTCTTCATTATTATTATTAGTACTATTATTGTTATTGTATTATTGTTGTTTATAATTTATACAATTAACCTCCCTATAACTCAACCCTAATCATACCGTGTTATTTTTTTACTTTGACACTCCTATACTTGAGAGAAGATGTCAATCTTTTGGCCATGTTATAAACATAAATAAATAAGATATAAGCTAACTAATAAAGGAAAGGAAATGAAAAGTATAAACAAGAGATTAATGAAGCAAAACTTAAGCATTATAAAAATATTTATATAAAGAAAGAGAGCAAAAACGTGATCTTCATGTAAGAACCAAGATGCCTACATGCATGATAAATGCCTCTTTTTAAACGCCAAAATCTAGAACTATTGATTTCATGACTGATTGTTGATTGGGTGGCCACATCTTGACTTGGTGTCAATCCTTATCTTTTTTTCTAAATAAAATATCATTGCTGATTAGTACTTAAAAGTGCATTTTTATCATGGTTTTATATCATCATTTTGCACTTGACGTATCAATAACTCCTTAACTAAAGCATGTTTTATAATAATATATCTAATAATATAAGATACCTTTAATTTATGGTAAATGTTCATTTTAAATGCAGGCCTATCACATAAATGAAAGGATTGATTGATGACTTTAAGAACTTAAATTGCAAGGGCAAAAAGATGACCAAAATTAGAAAAGAGATGTTGGTGCAATCCAAATCGGAACACTGTTAGGTAATTGGGTCATATCTGGAGCTATAGATCTGAGATTTAGGTCTACTTTATATTGATGGAAAGGTAAGACATAGGCCTATAACTTTCATAGGAGCCTAAGATCTAAAAAGGCCATTTTCAAGTCCAAATTGTAGCAACAACAAAGAAGCCCGAATCTGTCCTCCAGGCCGAGCACTATTCAGTATTTTGGCCATATCTGGAGTTCTAGAAGTCCAAATGAGCTGAATGTTTTACACAAGAAAACTGAGACAATTGCCTACAACTTTCATGTTTTGTGTGGCTCCAATTTTGATGTTATCAATGACGTTTTGGGCAGACAAGAGAAGATAAGGATTGTCACCAAGTCAAGAGTTGGCCACCCACTTATCAATTCGTCATCAAATCAATAGTTCCCAATTTTGGCCTATAAAAGGAGGCATTTGTCATGCATTTAGACATCTTGGTTTCCAAATCAAGATCATGCTCTTCCTTTCTCTCTTTGTATTTTTTGTAATGTTTATGCTTTGCTTTCATTAATATCAAGTTTATGCCATCTTCCATTTACTGATTTGTGAAAGTAGCCAGTATTCCTTAAGGTAACTTACCTTAAGGAGAGAGAGATCTGGAGAGAGAGAAAGACTAGAAATCAAACTGTCGGAGCTAGATCTACTCCGTCCACCGTTGGATCATCCTCATTTCTTACTATGTTGTTCATTCTAGCCTTCTCGAAACATTGACCGAATGGATCTTCATTCCAATCAACGAGGTGGGAGATATTGATCTCGTAATATTTCTACTGTTCTGCATTTTTAGTTGCAGCAGAGTGAATTGGGTTTTGTTGAAGCTTGATCTTCTTTGTTCGCCGTTGGATCGTCACCATTTTTTAGTATGTTGTTCATCAGAATATACTCTATAGCTTGACCGCACGGATCATCATTCCAATCAATAATCTCGAAGATACTGGCCTCGTAATTCTGTAATTCTCTTCTCCCTTCATGAACAAATCTGAATCTTGTTGTTTCTGAGATTACATTGTTGTTGTTTCTGAGCTTAGGTTACGTCTTAGACTCAGTTTCTCTTCTTAGAATTTGGTATCTCTAGTATTTGTATGCTGCCATAATGTCCTTATGTTCTGCTGTGGATTCTGTTCCAATGGTTACCTCTAACAATGAACAACACAATGAAGTCAAGTCTGGACATATATTAAGATTAGAGCTACAAGATATGTTGAACAGCCATGGGATGAGGATTTCTCAGTTTACTAATGTTAATCAAGCTGATTCTGAAGCTAGCATAGAGAAGAAACACTCTAATTCCCAAGCTTCTAATGTTGTTTCAGAAATGAATCATGTGTTGGGTTCTAAAGTTGATGAGTTGAAGGTAGGGTCTCAGCAACAAGACCAGCAAAATCATCGCCCCAAATTGAATTTTTTAAATGCTTTGAAGGGTTCTGATGTTGATAACAATGAGGGTACCAAGAACCTTGGTATTTCTCTAGTTCGTAATCTGCATTTTGCTCCCCCTGCTATGACTGATGGTCGTGTGACAGTAGCTCCTCCACTTGATGTGTTTGAGGATGGCTGCGAACTTTGGAAATCCACCCTAGTTGGTCATTTTGTGGGTCAGAAATTACCATATCCCGTTGTTAATTCTATTGCCAAAAGAATCTGGGGCTCCTACGGTCTATCAGAAGTTTTATCTTCGGATAATGGTTTCTTCCTATTCACTTTTGATTCTGTTGATCATGCCACTAATGTGCTGGAAAGAGCCCCATGGCACATGGCAAGCAGACCTTTGGTGCTTAAACGTTGGCAACCGAACATGCAATTTTTGAAAGGTGATTTGGTCAAAGTTCCGGTATGGGTTAGGCTGTATAATGTTCCTCTTGAGTATTGGACTATTAAGGGGTTGAGTTGTGTAGCGAGTGCTATTGGGGTTCCTCTTCATGCTGATCAGACTACATTGTTGAGTCAAAGGCTTAGCTACGCAAGAGTTTGTGTTGAGATTGATGCTACGAAGATGCTGGTTAAGGAATACGACCTTCGCTGTCCAAATGGGTTATTCATAACAATTTCAGCTGATTACGAATGGATACCATCTAAGTGCAATAATTGTAATGTCCTTTGGACACACGACAGCGATATGTGTTACTAATAACGGTGAAAATCTTACAATGGAGGCAGAGGGTAAGAGGAAACTAGGAGCTGCGAACTCTAAATCTGCGGATAAACAGCAGAATCAGTTTCAATGGCAGGTAGTTGCTAAACGAAATAAGGGTTCTGTGAGTGGTGAGAATGGTCCTTTGGCATCTAAAGTGCGTAACTGTAATGAGAATGGTTGTTCGACATCTGGTACAAATATTTCTGATGGTAATATGAATGAGAAGGCTGCATCAGATGTGAGCAATGCTGATTGTTATGAAGATGAAAATCCTACATCTCCTCTTGTTTTGAAGAGTTCACAAGGAGACATGAAGCAGGAGCAGGGGGGTACATGTACTGCTTCAGATCAAAGTTTAGCCATCTCCAATACATCTGATTGTGCGACCGTGAACCAGGTTCTTTTCGTTAATAGTCATGAGATGAATGTAGATATTGAAGCAATGGGAGGTGATACAGATGGGGAACGAACTGATAAGGAGTGGACGTCACCAATCCCGACAAGCCCACAAACTCTAAATTCCACCGAAAGGGAAACTGTTAATCAGTTGGCTATTAAGGCTAGAGACTCTCTAGAGAAAAAGAAAAAGGGTTCGAAAAACTCTTCAAAGAAGAATAAGAAATCTGTCTCCTCGCCTGGGGGCACGTCGAGGTAATCTTTGTGTTGCTGTTTGTACTCCTCTCTATTTTCTTATGATTATTGGATGTTGGGATGTAAGAGGTTTGAATGATCCCATAAAGCATTCAGCATTGCGTCAGCTCATCCATCAAGAGAGGATGACTCTTTTCGGTTTGGTTGAAACTCGGGTTAGAGACGAGAATAAATATAATGTTTCTCAACTTCTTCTGCGTAATTGGTCCTTCTTGTATAATTATGATTTCTCTTGTCGTGGTCGTATTGGGGTTTGTTGGAATGCTGATGTGGTGAAAGTTGATGTTTCTGCGTAATTGGTCCTTCTTGTATAATTATGATTTCTCTTGTCGTGGTCGTATTTGGGTTTGTTGGAATGCTGATGTGGTGAAGGTTGATGTCCTCGGAATGTCAGACCAGGCTATTCATGTTTCTGTCACTATATTAGCTACCAATATCTGTTTCAATGCTTCAATTATATACGGAGACAATAACGCTTCCTTACGTGAGGCATTATGGTCTGATATAGTGAGTCGTAGTGATGGATGAGAGTCCAGCCCATGGATTCTTATTCTGATAATTCTATCCGCTACCAATCAGACAGGTTAGGAGGGTCTACTTCGGGGGCTGGTCATATGGACAGATTGGAAACATGTATTCAAGAAGCGAAAGTGGATGATCTTCGATATTCAGGCATGCATTATACTTGGTCGAATCAATGTCTTGAGAATCTGATTATGCAGAAACTAGATAGAGTGCTTGTCAATGAGAAATGGAATCTGAACTTCCCCTTTTCAGAAGCGAGATTTTTGCCATCGGGTATGTCAGACCATTCTCCTATGGTGGTAAAGGTTACTAGTCATGATCAGAATATAAAGAAACCATTCAGATTCTTTGATATGTGGATGGACCAGATTTTCAGAATATAAAGAAACCATTCAGATTCTTTGATATGTGGATGGACCATGACGAGTTCATGCCCTTGGTGAGGAAAGTATGGGAACACAATTCAGGGGGTTGTCCAATGTATCAGCTGTGTTGCAAGCTAAGAAAACTAAAACGGGAATTGAAACTTGTCAATATGACTCACTTCTCCAACATTTCAGATAGAGTCAAAGATGCGAAATATGAAATGGATAAGGCTCAACAGGCTCTCCATACAGCACATGGGAATCCAATTTTGTGCATGCGAGAAAGGGATGCTGTACGTAACTACGCTTCTATCGTCAAAGCCGAAGATAGTTTTTTCAAACAGAAGTCAAGGATACAGTGGCTTAGCTTGGGGGATCAGAATACTGGCTACTTTCACAAATCAGTAAATGGAAGACATCATAGAAATAAACTTCTTTCACTTACAAAGGACGATGGAGAGGTTGTCGAAGGATATGAGGCAGTTAAATCAGAAGTCGTTACAAAGGAGGATGGAGAGGTTGTCGAAGGACATGAGGCAGTTAAATCAGAAGTAGTTGCGTACTTCCAGCGTGTGTTAAGAGTGGAACAGATGCCTAGGGTTCTGAATGAGGAAGAGATGGAATCGGCAATTAACTTGAAACTGTCTTCAACGCAACAACATGTATTAGCACAAGATGTAACAAGGGAGGAGATTAAGCATGCTATGTTTAGTTTGAAGAACAACAAAGCCCCTGGTCCGGATGGATTTAACGCAGGTTTCTTCAAAAGAATGTGGCACATAGTTGGGGAGGATGTAATCAATGCTGTTAGCTCCTTCTTTCAGACTCGGAGAATGCTTAAGGAAATGAATGCTACATCCATTTCCCTTATTCCTAAAGTTGCTAATCCTACGAGGTTGTCAGATTTTCGTCTTATATCTTGCTGCAATACCGTGTACAAATGCATCGCTAAGATTCTAGCTGAGAGAATCAAAGCTGTTTTGCCATCCTTAGTAGGTCCGTATCAGACAGCTTTTATCTCTGGACGGAGAATAAGCGACAACATTCTTTTGTCTCAGGAACTAATGAAAGGCTATCATAAATCTACGGGACCTGCCCGTTGTGCTATGAAAGTAGATCTGATGAAGGCTTATGACTCGGTTCAGTGGGATTTCGTTGACGTTATGTTAAGAAAAATGGGATTCCCTAGAACAGTCATTGATTGGATTATGGTTTGTGTTACATCATGTCAATTCTCTATCAACGTCAATGGTGAGCTTGCAGGTTATTTTCAACGGGGGAGAGGGCTTCGACAAGGGGATCCACTTTCTCCATATTTGTTTGTCCTATGTATGGAAATCCTTTCGGGGCTATTCTGCAAGATGAGTGCCAACCAAAACTTCAAGTTCCACTGGAGATGCAAGAAGGACAACATTTCTCATCTTTGTTTCGCTGAACCAAAACTTCAAGTTCCACTGGAGATGCAAGAAGGACAACATTTCTCATCTTTGTTTTGCTGACGACTTGATGATTTTTAGCAAAGGAGATGTAAACTCAATTCGTATGATCAAAACTGTGCTCACAAAGTTTCAAGATCTATCAGGTCTGTATCCAAATCCAAATAAAAGTGACATCTTCTTAAGCGGTGTGTTAAATGCTGAGAGGGAAGAGATTATTCATGTTCTTGGGTTTGCAAAGGGGGAGCTCCCTATGAAATATTTGGGAGTGCCTCTTATCTCATCCAGACTAAAGGCTATTTGTTGGAATCACCTCTAAAGTTCGACATTGGACTTGTAGAACACTCTCGTATGCAGGACGAGTACAACTAATGAATTCAGTTTTATTTTCCATCCAGGTCTATTGGGCATCTCTCTTCCTCTTACCTGGGCAAGTCATAAAAAGTGTGGAGCAAATTATGAGATCCTTTCTTTGGTCAGGTTCAGATATGAGAACTACTGGAGCTAAAGTGGCTTGGGATCAGGTATGTCTTCCAAAAAAGGAGGGGGTCTAGGAATAAAGAGGATAACAGAATGGAACAAGATTGCTTTGTTGAAACACATTTGGAACCTGTGCAATGACTCAGATGGCTCAATCTGGTCTACTTGGATTAGATGTAATCTGTTGCGAGGTAGGAATTTCTGGACAATCAAGACGCCACAAAATTGCTCTTGGGCATGGAGAAAGATTCTAAAGCTCAGATCCTTAGCATGGCCAAAGATGAAGTACATCATAGGGGATGGCAGGACAACTTCTCTATGGTTTGACAATTGGCATCCTCACAGCCCGCTTGCGGATTCTTACGGCGATAGATTCATCTATGATTCAGGTATGGAAAAGAACGCGAAGGTGAATATGCTGATTCATAACTCAGAATGGAAAATTCCTACCACTCACGCTATTGGCTGGCACCCCATTGTAGAAGCTATTCCTTCCAATTCTAAACCAATGATAGGGTTGGAAAATTCCTACCACTCACGCTATTGGATGGCACCCCATTGTAGAAGCTATTCCTTCCAATTCTAATCCTATGATAGGGCAAAATGATGAGATTGTTTGGCTGGATTCACCAAATCACAGATTCTCGATCAAAATAGCTTGGGAACAACTAAGATTTCATCATACGATGGTCGAATGGCATGACATTGTGTGGTTCAAGAATGCTGTTCCAAGACATTCGTTTCTTCTTTGGGTGGTTGTCCAACAGAAACTCACTACTCAAGATAGACTTCATCGATTTGGTATACATGGTCCCAATAGATGCTCACTCCCGCAACAACGAAGATCACAACCACTTGTTCTTTGAATGCTCCTTTACTAAAGCGATCTGGTGGGATGTTTGTGACAGATGCAACATTCCAAGAATGACAAAAGGATGGGATGAATGGATTCGATGGGCCATTATCACTTGGCATGACAAATGATGCAGCGTGGGTGATTGTAGATAGACTAACAAAGTTTGCTTTATTCCTACCCATAAAAATGACATCCTCGGTAGATAAACTGACCAGGATATATATGAATGTGATGGTTAGGTTGCATGGTATTTCAATTTCTATAATGTCAGACAAAGACCCATGATTTACTTCTAAGCTATGGCTTAGTCTTTAAAATGCCTTGGGTACAAGATTGAAATTGAGCCCGGCTTACCATCTAAAATAGATGGTAAATTAGAGGGGACCATTCAGATATCAGAAGACTTATTAAGGGCATACATCCTAGAATTTAGAGGAAACTAGGAAAACATGTACCCCTGGTGGAGTTCACTTACAATAACATTTACTAAGTCACTATTGGTATGGAACCATACAACGCCTTATATAGGAGGAAATGTTATACTCTAGTGTGTTGGAATGAAATTGGGCGAAAAAAACTGTTAGGATAGGAATTTGTTCAAATCACCACTAATAAGGTGAGAGGGAGAGAATGAAGGAAGCTTATGATAGGCAAAAGAGTTATGTCAATAATAGGATGATGTGCATCATAGGAATGATACTCTCGTAAAGCTATCTAATTGCAAGAGCATTCAGATGGTCTAATGACAAGAGCGAGAGCAAAACAACTACAAAGGGCCTTAATGAGTCAAATTGGAATGATTGAAGCTACGTTGAAGTTAAAAGTTAGCCTTAACCAACGTCTTCGTAGCATCAATCTCAACACAAACTCTTGCGTAGCTAAGCCTTTGACGCAACAATGTAGTATGATCAGCATGAAAAGGAACCCCAATAGCACTCGCTACGCAACTCAACCCCTTAATAGTCCAATACTCGAGAGGAACATTATACAACCTAACCCATACCGGAACTCTGACCAAATCACCTTTCAAAAATTGCATGTTCGGTTGCCAACGTTTAAGCACCAAAGGTCTGCTTGCCATGTGCCATGGGGCTCTTTCCAGCACATTAGTGGCATGATCAACAGAATCAAAAGTGAATAGGAAGAAACCATTATCCGAAGATAAAACTTCTGATAGACCGTAAGAGCCCCAGATTCTTTTGGCAATAGAATTAACAACGGGATATGGTAATTTCTGACCCACAAAATGACCAACTAGGGTGGATTTCCAAAGTTCGCAGCCATCCTCAAACACATCAAGTGGAGGAGCTACTGTTACACGACCATCAGTCATAGCAGGGGGAGCAAAATGCAGATTACAAACTTGAGAAATACCAAGGTTCTTGCTACCCTCATTGTTATCAACATCAGAACCCTTCAAAGCATTTAAAAAATTCAATTTAGGGCTAAGGTTTAGCTGGTCTTGTTGCTGAGACCCTACCTTCAACTCATCAACTTTAGAACCCAACACATGATTCATTTCTGAAACAACATTAGAAGCTTGGGAATTAGAGTGTTTCAGAATCAGCTTGATTAACACTAGTAAACTGAGAGATCCTCATCCCATGGCTGTTCAACATATCTTGTAGCTCTAATCTTAATATATGTCCAGACTTGACTTCATTGTGTTGTTCATTGTTAGAGGTAACCATTGGAACAGAATCCACAGCAGAACATAAGGACATTATGGCAGCATACAAATACTAGAGATACCAAATTCTAAGAAGATAAACTGAGTCTAAGAAGTAACCTAAGCTCAGAAACAACAACAACTTAATCTCAGAAACAACAAGATTCAGATTTGTTCATGAAGGAAGAAGAGAATTACAGAATTACGAGGCCAGTATCTTCGAGATCATTGATTGGAATGATGATCCGTGCGGTCAAGATGTAGAGTATGTTCTGACGCACAACATACTAAAAAATGGTGACGATCCAACGGTGACAAAAGAATATCAAGCTTAAACAAAACCCAATTCACTCTGCTGCAACCAAAAATGCAGAACAGTAGAAATATTACGAGATCAATATCTCCCACCTCGTTGATTGGAATGAAGATCCATTCGGTCAACGTTTCAAGAAGGTTGGAATGAACAACATAGTAAGAAATGAGGGCAATCCAACGGTGGACGGAGTAAATCTAGCTCCGACAGTTTGATCTCTAATCTCTCTCTCTCTCCAGATATCTCTCTCTCTTCATAACAATTTCAGCTGATTACGAATGGATACCGTCGTTGTGCAATAATTGTAATGTCTTTGGACACACGACAGTGATATGTGAGGAAAGTAGGAGCTGCGAACTCTAAATCTGCGGATAAGAAGCAGAATCAGTTTCAATGGCAGGTAGTTGCTAAACAAAATAAGGGTTCTGTGAGTGGTGAGAATGGTCCTTTGGCATCTAAAGTGTGTAACTGTAATGAGAATGGTTGTTCAACATCTGGTACAAATATTTCTGATTGTAATATGAATGAGAAGGCTCCATCAGATGTGAGCAATGCTGATTGTTATGAAGATGAAAATCCTACCTCTCCTCTTGTTTTGAAGAGTTCACGAGGAGACATGAAGCATGAGCAAGGGGGTACAAGTACTGCTTTAGATCAAAGTTTAGTCATCTCTAATACATCTGATTGTGCGACCGTGAACCAGGTTCTTTTCGTTAATAGTCATCAGCTAAATGTCGATATTGACGCAATGGGAGGTGATACAAATGGGGACCTAACCAATAAGGAGTTGACGTCACCAATCCTCAGAAGCCCACAAACTCTAAATTCCACCGAAAGGGAAACTGTTAATCAGTTAGCTATTAAGGCTAGCGACTCTCTAGAGAAAAAGAAAAAGGGTTCAAAAACCTCTTCAAAAAAGAATAAGAAATCTGTCTCCTCGCCCGGGGGCACGTCGAGGTAATCTTTGTGTTGCTGTTTGTACTCCTCTCTATTTTCTTATGATTATTGGATGTTGGAATGTTAGAGGTTTGAATGATCCCATAAAGCATTCAGCGTTGCATCAGCTCTTCCATCAACAGATGATGACTCTTTTTGGTTTGGTTGAAACTCGGGTTAGAGACGAGAATAAAGATAATGTTTCTCAACTTCTTCTGTGATGACTCTTTTCGGTTTGGTTGAAACTCGGGTTAGAGACGAGAATAAATATAATGTTTCTCAACTTCTTCTGCGTAATTGGTCCTTCTTGTATAATTATGATTTCTCTTGTCGTGGTCGTATTTGGGTTTGTTGGAATGCTGATGTGGTGAAGGTTGATGTCCTCGGAATGTCAGACCAGGCTATTCATGTTTCTGTCACTATATTAGCTACCAATATCTGTTTCAATGCTTCAATTATTTACATCTCTTGTCGTGGTCGTATTTGGGTTTGTTGGAATGCTGATGTGGTGAAGGTTGATGTCCTCGGAATGTCAGACCAGGCTATTCATGTTTCTGTCACTATATTAGCTACCAATATCTGTTTCAATGCTTCAATTATATACGGAGACAATAACGCTTCCTTACGTGAGGCATTATGGTCTGATATAGTGAGTCGTAGTGATGGATGGGAGTCCAGCCCATGGATTCTTATGGGCGACTTTAATGCTATCCGCTACCAATCAGACAGGTTATGAGGGTCTACTTCGTGGGCTGGTCATATGGACAGATTGGAAACATGTATTCAAGAAGCGAAAGTGGATGATCTTCGATATTCAAGCCTGCATTATACTTGGTCGAATCAATGTCCCTAGGAGGGTCTACTTCGTGGGCTGGTCATATGGACAGATTGGAAACATGTATTCAAGAAGCGAAAGTGGATGATCTTCGATATTCAGGCCTGCATTATACTTGGTCGAACCAATGTCCTGAGAATCTGATTATGCGGAAACTAGATAGAGTGCTTGTCAATGAGAAATGGAATCTGAACTTCCCATTTTCAGAAACGAGATTTTTGCCATCGGGTATCTTAGACCATTCTCCTATGGTGGTAAAGGTTACTGGTGATGATCAGAATATAAAGAAACCATTCAGATTCTTCGATATGTGGATGGACCATGACGAGTTCATGCCCTTGGTTAGGAAAGTAAGAGAACACAATTCGGGGGGTTGTCCAATGTATTAGCTGTGTTGCAAGCTAAGAAAACTAAAACGGGAATTGAAACTTTTCAATATGACTCACTTCTCCAACATTTCAGATAGAGTCAAAGATGCAAAAGATGAAATGGATAAGGCTCAACAGCCTCTACATACAGCGCATGGGAATCCAACTTTGTGCATGCAAGAAAGGGATGCTGTACATAACTATGCTTCTATCGTCAAGGCTGAAGAGAGAACAGGCTCTCCATACAGCACATGGGAATCCAACTTTGTGCATGCGAGAAAGGGATGCTGTACGTAACTACGCTTCTATCGTCAAGGCCGAAGAGAGTTTTTTCAAACAAAAGTCAAGGATACAGTGGCTTAGCTTGGGGGATCAGAATACTGGCTACTTTCACAAATCAGTAAATGGAAGACAGCATAGAAATAAACTTCTTTCACTTACAAGGGAGGATGGAGAGGTTGTCGAAGGACATGAGGCAGTTAAATCAGAAGTACTTGCATACTTCCAGCGTGTGTTAAGAGTGGAACAGAGTTAAATCAGAAGTAGTTGCGTACTTCCAGCGTGTGTTAAGAGTGGAACAGATGCCTAGGGTTCTGAATGAGGAAGAGATGGAATCGGCAATTAACTTGAAACTGTCTTCAACGCAACAACATGTATTAGCACAAGATGTAACAAGGGAGGAGATTAAGCATGCTATGTTTAGTTTGAAGAACAACAAAGCCCCTGGTCCGGATGGATTTAACGCAGGTTTCTTCAAAAGAATGTGGCACATAGTTGGGGAGGATGTAATCAATGCTGTTAGCTCCTTCTTTCACACTCGGGGAATGCTTAAGGAAATGAATGCTACATCCATTTCCCTTATTCCTAAAGTTGCTAATCCTACGAGGTTGTCAGATTTTCGTCCTATATCTTGCTGCAATACCGTGTACAAATGCATCGCTAAGATTCTAGCTGGGAGAATCAAAGTTGTTTTGCCATCCTTAGTAGGTCCGTATCAGACTGCTTTTATCTCTGGACGGAGAATCAGCGACAACATTCTTTTGTCTCAGGAACTAATGAAAGGCTATCATAAATCTATGGGACCTGCCCGTTGTGCTATGAAAGTAGATCTGATGAAGGCTTATGACTCGGTTTGGTGGGATTTCGTTGACGCTACCTTAAGAAAAATGGGATTCCCTAGAACAGTCATTGATTGGATCATGGCTTGTGTTACATCATGTTAATTCTCTATCAACGTCAATGGTGAGCTTGCAAGTTATTTTCCAGGGGGGAGAGGGTTGAGACAAGGGGATCCACTTTCTCCATATTTGTTTGTCCTATGTATGGAAATCCTTTCGGGGCTATTCTGCAAGATGAGTGCCAACCAAAACTTCAAGTTCCACTGGAGATGCAAGAAGGACAACATTTCTCATCTTTGTTTTGCTGACGACTTGATGATTTTTAGCAAAGGAGATGTAAACTCAATTCGTATGATCAAAACTGTGCTCACAAAGTTTCAAGATCTATTAGGTCTGTATCCAAATCCAAATAAAAGTGACATCTTCTTAAGTGGTGTGTTAAATGCTGAGAGGGAAGAAATTATTCATATTTTTGGGTTTGCAGAGGGGTTGCTCCCTATGAAATATTTGGGAGTGCCTCTTATCTCGTCCAGACTAAAGGCTGTTTATTGTAAGGGTCTCGTGGATCGAATCACCTCTAAAGTTCGACATTGGACTTGTAGAACACTCTCGTATGCAGGACGAGTACAACTCATTAATTCAGTTTTATTTTCCATCCAGGTCTATTGGGCATCTCTCTTCCTCTTACCTGGGCAAGTCATAAAAAATATGGAGCAAATTATGAGATCCTTTCTTTGGTCAGGTTCAGATATGAGAACTACTAGGGCTAAAGTGGCTTGGGATCAGGTATGTCTTCCAAAAAAGGAGGGGTGGCTAGGAATAAAAAGGATAACAAAATGGAACAAGATTGCTTTGTTGAAACACATTTGGAACCTGTGCAATGACTCAGATGGCTCAATCTGGTCTACATGGATCAGATGTAATCTGTTGCGAGGTAGGAATTTCTGGACAATCAAGATGCCACAGAATTGCTCTTGGGCATGGAGAAAGATTCTAAAGCTCAGATCCTTAGCATGGCCGAAGATGAAGTACATCATAGGAGATGGCAGGACAACTTCTCTATGGTTTGACAATTGGCATCCTCACAGCCCGCTCGCGAATTCTTACGGCGACAGATTCATCTATGATTCAGGTATGGAAAAGAACGCGAAGGTGAATATGCTGATTGATTAGTACTTAAAAGTGCATTTTTATCATGGTTTTATATCATCATTTTGCACTTCAAATATCAATAACTCCTTAACTAAAATATGATTTATAATAATGTATCTAATAATTTAAGATACCTATAATTTGTGGTAAATGTCTATTTTTAATGTAGGCCTATCACATAAATGAAAGGATTGATTGATGACTTGAAGAACTTAAATTGCAAGGATAAAGAGATGGCGAAACTTAGAAAAGAGATGTCGGTGCAATCCAAACCGGAACACTATTCGGTAATTGGGTCATGTCTAGAGCTATATTCTGGAGCTACAGATCTCAGATTTAGGTCCAATTTATATGGATGGAAAGGTAAGACATAGGCCTACAACTTTCATATGGAGCCCAAGATCTAAAAAGGCCATTATCAAGTCCAAATTGTAGTAACAACAAAGAAGCCCGAATCTGTCTTCCAGCCCGAGCACTGTTCGGTATTTTGGCCATATCTGGAGTTCTAGAAGTCCAAATGAGCTGAATTTTTTACACAAGAAAGCTGAGACAATTGCCTACAACTTTCATGTTTGCAACTGGCTCCAGTTTTGACGTTATCAATGACGTTTTGGGCAGACAAGAGAAGATAAGGATTGTCACCAAGTCAAAAGTTGGCCACCCACTTATCAATTAGTCATCAAATCAATAGTTCCCATTTTTGGCCTATAAAAGGAGGCATTTGTCATGCATTTAGGCATCTTGGTTTCCAGATCAAGATCATGCTCTTCTTTTCTCTCTTTGTATTTTTTGTAATGTTTATGCTTTACTTTCATTAATATCAAGTTTATGCCTTTCATTTCCTTTCCTTTACTTAGTTAACTTTTATGTTCTTATTTTGTTTATTTGTTTTCCTTTCTTTCATTATGTCTAGCTAAGTTAATTATGTCAAGGTGAAAAGGTTACACTAATGGTGTGAGAATAAGTATAATATAAACTTAATATGGACTTTAATGTTTGGTACTAACATGTTTTATATTTGTTATCTTGTTCACTCTTTAATACTGTGCTTGTTAAATGACTAATCTTGATTTATGTTGTATAACACTTGGTACAACAAATGCTTGGCACTTTCATAGCCCATAATGTATGGTAGAACCGACACCTGAGCTATGAAAGGAACTTGATTTGTTGTTAACATAAGTTATAATCATGAATGCTTGACGAAATTTACAAGTATTAGCATTAATTGAATAAGATGACTAATGTAATCATGTTAACAATATATAATCTGATTGGAACCTCCTTTGTGTGTGGTTTCCAATTCAATAATAAGAGTTTATACTATACTTGTTTGATGTACCATTAGTGGAACCTCTAACCTTGACATTTGTTATTATTATTGCTTAATCCTTACATTAATATTTCATCTTTAAGTTCTCATCATCATCATCTTCTTCTTCTTCTCTTTCTTTATTATTATTATTATTATTATTACTACTACTACTACTACTATTATTATTATTATTATTATTATTATTATTATTATTACTATTGTTGTTGTTGTTGTTATTGTTGTTTTATTATTGTTATTTATAATTTGTACAAATAACCTCCCTGTGGTTCGACCCCGGTCTTGCCGGGTTATTTATTACTTCGACACTCCTGCACTTGGGAGAAGACATCAATCTTTTCGTCGTGTCACTGATTCATAACTCAGAATGGAAAATTCCTACCACTCAAGCTATTGGCTGGTGCCCCATTGTAGAAGCTATTCCTTCCAATTCTAATCCTATGATAAGGCAAAAGGATGAGATTGCTTGGCTGGATTCACCAAATCACAGATTCTCGATCAAAGTAGCTTGGGAACAACTAAGATTTCATCATCCGATAGTTGAATGGCATGACATTGTGTGGTTCAAGAATGCTGTTCCTAGACATTCGTTTCTTCTATGGGTGGCTGTCCAACAGAAACTCACAACTCAAGATAGACTTCATCGATTTGGTATACATGGTCCCAATAGATGCTCACTCTGTCTCCGCAATAACGAAGATCACAACCACTTGTTCTTTGAATGCTCCTATACTAAAGCGATCTGGTGGGATGTTTGTGACAGATGCAACATTCCAAGAATGACAAAAGGATGGGATGAATGGATTCGATGGGCTACTGTCACTTGGCATGGCAAAAGTTTCATCAATTTTTCTCGTAAACTCAGTTTTGCAGCTATAGTGTATCATATCTGGCAAGAAAGGAATGCAAGGACCTTTGCTGGAATATCTAGAACTCAGAATTTGGTCTTTCATCAAATCGAATGTATCATCCGTGATAAGCTTGATTTGATGAGGAACGTCCTACCAACAGAAGAAAATAAAAGGATCCAACGAGCTTGGAGGGTCAATAACATAGATTCTTCATTTGATATTTAGCTGGTTGTATTGGTTTCCCTAACTAATCAAGTTAGGTCTTGAGTTTTCTGTTCGGTGGCTAGCCTGTAGCCATCTGTTGTTTTACATTTCTATTCTCATTGTAAATCTGGGGTATGCCACTTATAATCTTTGTATCGTTTTCCTTTAATATATACGTCAACTTACCAAAAAAAATAAATGAAAAGAAATGAAAGGTATAAACTTGATATTAATGAAAGTAAAGCATAAACATTACAAAAAATACAAAGAGAGAAAGCAAGAGCATGATCTTGATCTAGAAACTAAGATACCTAAATGCATGGCAAATGCCTCCTTTATAAGCCAAAATTAGGAACTATTGATCTGATGACTAATTGATGAGTGGGTGACCAACTCTTGACTTGGTGACAATCCTTATCTTCTCTTGTCTGCCCAAAACATCATTGATAACTTCAAAATTAGAACCACTTGTAAACATGAAAGTTGTAGGAAATTGTCTTAGATTTCTTGTGTAAAAAATTGAGGTCATTTGAACTTCTAAAACTCTATATATGGGCCAAACAATGAACAGTGCTTGGGTTGGAGGACAGATTCGAACTACTTTGTTGTTGCTATAATTTGGACTTAAAAATGGCCTTTTTAAGTCTTGGGCTGCTATAGATATGACCCAATTACCGAGTAGTGTTTCTATTTGGACTACACCAACATCTCTTTTCTAAGTTTGGCCATCTCTTTGTCCTTTCGATTTCAATTCTTAAATTCATCAATCAATCAATCCTTTTACTTATGTGATAGGCCTACACTTAAAATAAATATTTACCACAAATTAAAGGTATCTTATATTATTAGATATGTTATTATAAAACATGCTTTAATTAAGGAGTTATTCATACTTCAAGTGCAAAATAATGATATAAAACCTTAATAAAAAATACACTTTTAAGTACTAATCACACCCCCTAACTAGCTTATTACTAGTCTCTAGTAATCAAAGCATTAAAATAGAAAAACAATTCATAAATTCCACATAGCAAGGTATTCATCATTTAACTTCCATTAATCTATCCAGATAAACAAACTCTTATTAAATTTATATATCTGCTCAATACTTCTTAAACAAGATATTAATAAACCTTTCTTTTATGCTCAATATATTAACACATAGTTATGGGTCTTTACTTGGAAGAAAACAAAATTCTTGTTCTAATGTTTAAGGTTAACTTCCTTAGGTTGAGATTTTTTCCTTTTTTTAAAAAATACATATACATGTAACTTAAAACAAAATATATTTTTAACCCATGTAACAAGCTTTCAGCTAATGACTCCCAAACCAATTGGTCTTAAGGCATTAGGTGTTGAGACACCTCTACGAGCTTAGTAACTCGGGTTGCAGATACTGATATGTAGATAGTGCAATGTTTAATTTCCTTAAGCTTTTCTCCTCAATCCATGTAACAAGCGTTAGGCCAATAGCTCTCAAGTTAGTTGACTTTAGAGTATTAGGTGTTAAAACACCCTTTCGACTTAATTGCTTAGGTTAGAGAGACTACGAAACCAAACTTATCTACTTATTTATTATCATCATTTTTTTGTTCTTTTTTTTATTTTTTTGCAAATTATATACTATCCCTTTCCCTTATTTGTTACCTTTAACAAAAGAACATAAATAATGTGATAATTCAATGTGGAACCCGCAATCATATGTTAAAGTGTGTGTGTGAAAATTAAGGTTTGAGAATACATGTTAAATGAGTATATGGGTAGAATTAAGTGATACTAATGCGAGAGTTTGTAAACTTGAATATTTCAAGAAGTATTATAATAGACCTTGTTAAGAATGGTTACTAAGATGTGTCTCAAGAGTTACTTTAACAAAAGAGCTCCTTTACTCGGCCTTCCTAGTAACAATAATTTTGCACATGCTTTACGAAATGGAAAACAATTTTTTTTTTATCAACTACTACCCTCGCCCTAACCAAAATAAGACATTGTCATCAATGTCCTAAAGTAGAAAGATAAAGTACAGAAGACATCACCTGAAATAACGAATATTGACAAACTTGAAACACACTTAAACAAAGATAAGAAATAATAAAACACAATAATAAAAAAAAATGACACACAAATTCACAAATAAAGACTCAAATCCAAAATAAGCTTTTTACAGCTTTCCTTAGATGACCATTTTATACGACTCATGGAGGGATCAATTACAGGAATGAAAGATTGTAGTTGGTTAATCAATTATTTAGTAGTAGCAGTAGAGATTATGATTTGTCGTGTAGAAGATGTTAGAAATTCCTGTTCCACAGCATGATCAAGAAAAGACAACAACTTATCATAATAACCATTAACATTTAACAAACCTATGGGTTTATGGTGAATGTGCAGTTGAGCCGAAGAGGAAATATAAAAGATCTCTTCTAATGTGCCTAGACCAACTGGTAAGGCAATGAAGGCTTCAGCATGGTTAAACATTGCATTCATTCGAGCAGACATTGTGGAGACTTATAATTCCTCTCCAATTATTTTTTCAATGATGTCCCCTTGTGCTAAAGCTTCAGGGACGACCCCCAAAACTTGACTACCTCCTAAAAATACAGCTATTGACACACCTCCCATTAACCCAAGGCTGCCTCTCCTATACACTAAATGAATCTTTCTCTCAGTTAGCACCTAACCAAGATGGTTTGCTGATTCTAAAAACTCCTTTTCTTTCCCAGGACTAGATCCACCAAAAA
The DNA here is from genome assembly GCF_000495115.2 of Populus euphratica. Taxonomy (NCBI): domain Eukaryota; kingdom Viridiplantae; phylum Streptophyta; class Magnoliopsida; order Malpighiales; family Salicaceae; genus Populus; species Populus euphratica. Next base: position 152,843 of record NW_011500146.1, on the reverse strand, counting down.
CACAAATATTTCTTATGTGAAGACCTGAGGAACTTGTCATTTCTACACACTTCTATATTTGTCGAATGTATGGGTTGAGTAGAAATGAAAGAAAGAAAGAAAAGATTTTATAGATGAGAAATTAAAAAGACAATCATACCGCCTATATGTAGGCCAACTGGAGTCTCACACATACTCTCTCCCTCTTTTTATTTATTTATTTGTTTTTGAAAAAGCATGTGTATGTACAGGTAGTTGTGATTGTGGCTCATATCTTCCCTTAGTTTTACGTCCAATAATGGCTTAAACGCCTTCTATGGGTCGGGGATAGGCTTCCCATCCAGTTTTCTTAAAAATTGGCAAACAAAGTCTTTTTTAGTTAGATTCCCAAAACTAAGTCAATCATGTTCTTTATAAAAATGGGACCATAAATCATGAATTGCACGATGCACATCTCCACTAGGATGTTATATATATATATATATATAAACAAATATGTATGTACAAGCAGTTGTGATTGTGACTCACAGCTTTCCCTTGGTTTTACGTCCAAGAACGGCTTAAACGCCCTCTATGGGTCGGGGATAGGCTTCCCATCCAATTTTCTTAAAAACTGGCAAACAGGGTCTTTTTTAGTTAGATTCCCAAGACTAAGTCGATCATGTTCTTTATGAAAATGAGGCCATAAATCATGAATTGCACGATGCACATCTCCACTAGGATGCGTCTCAAGAGTTAATAGAAGATTATCTAAAGACTCCTTACTCAGGCCATCCTTAATGAATTGTATTTTATCTTCACGGTTTATAGATACCATTCCTAAAGAATGATATTTTGCATTACAAGTCCATCTGGCACATCGGTGACAGACTTTTAGTCGTTTTGCACGATGTTTCTTTGCAAAAGTGCTTTTACCTGTCCCAGGCATGTATGAAATAAAAGAGTTGGAAGACTCACCTGATAATCGGATCTTTGCTTCAATTATCCAGCGAATATCTTCAGGAATTTCATGGTTCATTAACAACCTCAATCTTTCACACCTAGCACGGTAAATTTTTGTAATCGCATTCTGAGGCAGAGCAGGAAAATACTTTTTCAATTTTTCAAGAGTGGTGTCCATTTTTGTTTTGTTTTGTTTTTAAAGAGAAGTGAAGAAGAGATGTAAAGAAAAGAGAAGGAACAAGGAATTGAACAGATATATACAAAGATATCAATTATCATGGGAAATTGAAAGAACCGACTTAAGAGTCACGGAGTACCGTTATCCGCCATTTGACCGGGGTTGGAGAAAGACTAGCAAAACAAAAGTCACACCAAAAGGAAACACAAAAAAAATATGAGAAAAACAAAATAATCAACCTTCATATACAGGATCATTCAAACCAATGGATTCATTTTCACTAGAAAAATTATCAAAGTAAGCTTTCAAACGATGTCCATTGACCTTGAAAACATTACCATTCTTTGGATTCTCAATATCAAAGGCCCCATAAGGATATACATGTTTCACAACAAATGGACCGCTCCATCTTGGTCTTAGCTTTCCAGGAAATAAATGGAGTCGAGAATTATAAAGCAAAACTTTTTGACCAACATCAAATGTTTTTCTCAAGATTCTTTTATCATGAAAGTCTTTGATTCTTGCTTTATGAATTTTTGAATTCTCATATGCATCATTTCTTATTTCTTCAAGCTCATTTATTTGTAACTTACGCAGCTGACTCGCATCATCCAAGTTTGAATTGAAAGCTTTAATAGCCCAATAAGCTTTGTATTCAAGTTCCACAGGCAAATGACAAGGTTTTCCATACACCAACCTATAAGGTGACATACCTAATGATGTTTTAAAAGCAGTTCGATAGGCCCATAGTGCATCATTAAGTCTTAAAGACCAGTCCTTTCGATTAGGGTTCACTGTTTTTTCCAAGATTTGTTTGATCTCCCTATTAGCAAGTTCTACTTGTCCATTTGTCTGGGGGTGATAAGGGGTGGCAACTTTGTGTGTGATTCTATATTTTTTCATTAAAGACTCAAATGGCTTGTTGCAGAAATGTGTTCCACCATCACTTATCATGGCCCGAGGGATTCCAAATCGACTCAAAATGTTTTCTTTCAAAAACTTAATGACTGTTTTATGATCGTTGTTACGACTTGGAATTGCTTCTATCCATTTTGAAACATAGTCTACTGCGACTAATATGTACACAAAACCAAATGATGGAGGAAATGGACCCATAAAATCTATACCCCAACAGTCAAAGATTTCAATGACAAGAATAGTACTTAAAGGCATCATGTGACGTTTTGAAAGAGATCCTAACTTTTGACAATTTTCACAAGATTTGCAGAATGCATGCGTGTCCTTGAACATGGTGGGCCAATAAAATCCACATTGTAAGATTTTTGCAGTTGTCTTTTTTGACGAAAAATGACCCCCACATGCCTCAGAATGACAAAATTTAATGACATTACTTACCTCATTGTCGGGAATGCATCTTCAAAATATTTGATCAGGACAATATTTGAATAGATAAGGGTCATCCCAATAAAAGTTCTTCACTTCGTTCAAGAACTTTCTTTTGTCTTGGGTGCCCCAATGCACTGGCAAATGTCCTGAAACAAGAAAGTTAACAATATTAGCAAATCAAGGCATTGTAGTGACAGAAAGTAAAGATTCATCAGGAAAGTAGTCATCGATTGGTGTGATGTCAGATTTTGAATCAGTTGTCAATCTTGACGAATGATCCGCGACAACATTTTCGGTGCCTTTCTTGTCCTTGATTGTGATATCGAATTCTTGAAGTAACAAAATCCACCGCACCAATCTAGCTTTAGAATCCTTCTTAGAAAGAAGATATTTCAACGCTGCATGATCGCTAAAAACAATAACAGGTGAGCCAACAAGATAAGATCTGAATTTTTCACATGCAAATACTACAGCAAGTAATTCTTTTTCAGTGGTTGTGTAATTTATTTGAGCACTATTTAAAGTTTTACTTGCATAGTAAATCACATAGGTTTCTTATCTTTTCTTTGTCCTAAAACAGCACCCACGGCATAATCACTAGCATCACACATTATTTCAAAAGGTAATGACCAATCAGGAGGTTGAATAACATGAGCAGATGTAAGTAGGTTTTTAAGTTTAACAAAGGCTTCTTCACAATATTCAGTCCATTCAAAAACATTATCCTTTGTTAGAAGGTTACACAATGGCTTAGATATTATACTAAAATCTTTGATAAACCTTCTATAAAAACCAGCATGTCCTAAAAATGATCTAACATTTTTAACAGATTTTGGTGTTGGCAAGTTGGCAATTAACTCAATTTTAGATTTATCAACCTCAATTCCTATTGATGAAACAATGTGACCAAGTACAATGCCGTTTGTTACCATAAAATGACATTTTTCCCAATTCAACACAAGATTCTTCTCTTCACACCTGTTCAAAACCTTTTCCAAATTAGTTAAACAATTATCAAATGAATCACCAAAAATAGAAAAATCATCCATAAAAATCTCAAGAAAACGTTCAACCATATCACTGAATATGCTAAGCATGCATCTTTGAAACATGGCTGGTGCATTACATAATCCAAAAGGCATCCTTCGGTATGCAAATGTACCAAATGGACATGTGAAAGTAGTTTTCTCTTGATCTTCAAATGCAATTTCAATTTGGTTGTAACCTGAATAACCATCTAGAAAACAATAAAATTCATGACCTGCAACTCTTTCTAGAATTTGATCCATGAAAGGTAAAGGAAAGTGATCTTTTCTAGTCATTGAATTAAGTTTCCTATAGTCAATGCACATGCGCCAACCAGTAATAGTCCTCATTGGAATTAACTCATTTTTCTCATTTGTTATCACAGTAACTCCAGACTTTTTAGGTACAACTTGGGTAGGACTTACCCATTTGCTATCAGAAATAGGATAAATGATTCCATTATCTAGAAGTTTAATGACTTCATTCCTCACTACTTCTTTCATATTAGGATTAAGCCTTCGTTGCATTTCTCTAGAGGGTTTAGCACTTTCCTCCAAATAAATCTTGTGTGTGCAAATCAAAGGACTAATTCCTTTTATGTCAGTTATGGTCCATCCTAATGCATTTTTGTGCATTTTCAGAGTTTGTAATAACTTACCTTCTTGATGAACATTAAGTTTGGAAGAAATTATTACCGGAAAAGTTTCATTTTCTCCCAAAAATGAGTATTTGAGATTACATGGCAATGGCTTCAAATCAGGTTTTGGTGGTTGAACACTTGAAGGTATGGACCCAATTGATCGTGGTGGCAATTCCTCAATTTTTGGTCTCCAAATATTTGCCTTTGATTCTTCCTGAAAACAAACCATTTGTAAATCTTCAGATTCATTAAACTCAGTTTCATTGGAAGAATTTTCAAATTGATCGTAAATTATTTTTTCAATAAAATCTACTTCCTGTAAATCATTATCATCTCCAGGTTGCTTGCAAATGTTAAAAACATTCATTTTCAATGTCATGTTTCCAAAAGATAACTTCATCACTCCATTCCTACAATTAATCAATGCATTAGAAGTTGCAAGAAATGGACGTCCTAAAATAACAGGAATTGAATTGCATGCTTCAACAGGTTGTGTATCCAAGACAATAAAATCCACAGGAAAGATGAATTTATCAACTTGTACTAACACATCTTCAACTATTCCTCTAGGCATTTTTATAGATCTATCAGCAAGTAAAAGAGTAACAGAAGTAGGTTTTAACTCACCAAGATTTAGACTTTGAAAAACCGAATATGGAAGTAAATTCACACTAGCTCCAAGATCAAGTAAAGCTCTGTCAATTTTATGTTCTCCAATAAAGCAAGAAATTGTAGGACAACCAGGGTCTTTATATTTCAAAGCATTATTGTTCTGAAGAATGGCACTTACTTGTTCGGCTAAGAAGGCTTTCTTTTTCACATTCAATTTTCTCTTTACAGTGCATAGATCTTTCAAAATTTTAGCATAAGATGGTACCTGTTTAATAGCATCTAGCAAAGGTATATTAATCCTTACCTGTTTGAAAGTTTCAAAGATTTCAGAATTGTGATTGACTTTCCTTTGTTTGGTCATGGCATGAGGAAATGGAAGTGCTGGTGGGGAATCAGTCTCTTCCTTGCAATGATCAGGTTCAACCATTTCCTTACCCTTGGAGACTAACTCATCTTCTTTCTCACAAGGTTCAAGAATAGGTTTTTTAATAACCTTACCACTGCGGAGAGTAGTGACTGATTTGACTTGATCCAGATGTTGGCTTCCAGAACTGCTTGTACTTGAATTGTATTGTCCCTTGGGATTTTGCTGGGGTTGAGATGGAAACTTACCTTTCTCCTGAAAACTGAGAGCAGATGTGAACTTTGCAAGAGTATCTTTCAAATCAGCCATGGTTTGAGCATTTTGAGTGTTGATTGTCTCTTGCTTTTCAATGAATGCATGTAATGTTTCCTCAAGATTTCTTCTAGGAGGGGGAATATAAGGAGGTGCATATCCATGAGAATTTTGAAAATTATGTTGTGTTTGAAATGGTGGCTGTGAAGTTTGTGCATTATTGTTACCACTCTTCCAACTGAAATTTGGGTGATTTCTCCAACCAGGGTTGTACGTTTGTGAGTACGGGTTATGACTTAGTCTTTGGAAACTATTTAAAGCATTGGCTTGTTCATGGAGACATTCCTTAAAAGAAGGCAACGTGGGACAATCATTGGTTGAGTGTTCATTGGTTTCACAAATTTGACACACAATTTCTTGAACAGATTTTAATTGACCACTCTTTTTTAATTCTAGTGCCTCAACTTTTCTAGCTAAAGATGCAAATTTGGCTTGGAGGTCATGATCTTCCCTAAGGCTATACATGCCTCCATTAGATGTATGAGGTTGAGTTTTACCTGGTGCCTCACAAGTACCTGTGGTGTCCCAATTTTGAGCATTTTCAGCTAGCAACTCTAGGTACTCCATTGCTTCATTAGGGTCTTTATTTTCAAAAGTTCCATTGCACATCAATTCTACCATTTGTCTATCTTTAGGTGTTAACCCTTCATAAAATTGTGAAACCAATCTCCATGTTTCAAAACCATGATGAGGACAGGTATTAAGCAAGTCTTTATATCTATCCCAACATTTATAAAATGTTTCTCCTGGTTTTTGAGTAAAAGTGGTGATTTGTCTTTTGAAAGAGTTTGTTCTATGAGAAGGGAAAAATTTCTTTAAAAACTGTTGTTGCATTTCATCCCAAGCATGAATGGATCCTGACCTAATATTTTGTAGCCATGTTTTAGCTTTATCTTTTAACGAAAAAGGAAAAAGCTTTAATCTGATAGTGTTCATGCTACAATTTAAGTCATTATAAGTGTTACAAACTTCTTCAAATTCTCTTAAGTGCAAGTATGGATTTTCTAATTCTAAGCCATGAAAAGTGGGTAAAAGTTGAATAATACCTGGCTTAAAATTAAAATGAGATGTATCAGGAGGAAAAACAATACATGATGGTGCACTTGTTCTTGTTGGATTCATATGATCTCTAAGTGTTCTAACACGATTATTCTCATTATTCTCATTATGAATTGATTGGTTATCTTCTTCGGCCATGTTTTCTAAAGAAAATGATGATTTTCTAGAAAGTCTACCACTTAATGTACGTGTCCAAACTCTCATGCAAATATAAAAGAAAAGAAAAAAAAAAAAAGAAAAAGAAAAAGAAAAAGAAAAAGAAACAACAATTAGAAAAACAAATAAAAGTGAAAATAAAATAAAATAAAATATTTAATTTATACAATAACTTACCTCTCCGGCAACGGCGTCAAAAACTTGACACGATCAAAGAGTTGATGTCTTATCCCAAGTGCAGGAGTGTCAAAGTAAAATAACCCGGCAAGACCGGGGTCGAACCACAGGGAGGTGAATTATATAAATTACAAATAAAGAAAAAGATTTAAAGAGAATAATAACAGAAAAGGAGTTGAAGAAAGTTTTGGGATGTGATATTGATGTAAGGATTAAACAATAACAAAACATATGTCAAGGTTATAGGATTCACTAATGGTATTTCAAATAAATATAATATAAACTCTTTTTATTACTCAACTAGAAACCACACACAAAGGACGTTCTAATCGGATGATTTCTCGTTATTAGCTCATTATAAATTACTAACATGATCATATTAATTATCTTATATAAGTAATACCATACTTATAAATATCATCAAGCATTCATGTTGCTAGTTTATGTTAACAACAAATCAAGTTTCTATCATAATAACGATTTCGGCCGAAAACTATGAAAGATCAAGCATTTGATGTACCAAATATTATACAACACAAATCTAAATTAAACATTTAATAAGCAAGGTATTAAGAATTAGTAAGATAAAAAGATAAAACATGTTAATAACAATCTTTCTTGGATATAAACATTTAAAGCTCATGTTGAGTTTATATTATACCTATTCTAACACCATTAGAGAAACCTTTTCACCTTGACATAATTAACTTAGCTAAACATTAAGAAGGAGAAAAACACAAATAAACAATATAAGAACATAAACATAATATAAGCTAACTAAGTATAGGAAAGGAAATGAAAGAGCATAAACAAGAGATTACTATAGCATAAAAGAAAACTTGAACATTACAAAGATGTAAAGAGAAAGCAAGAAGATAACTTTTATCTAAAAATTAATATATGACTAAATACATGGACAATGCCTCCTTTTATAGGCTAAGTTTCAGAACTATTGATTGATTGAAGAATTAGTGGGCATCCATTGATTTGGTGGCTGGTTTTTGACATTAATGGTTGCTGGTTTTTTGATATTGTGGGCTGATTTTTGATATTGTTGGCTGGCCAAAACGTCATTGCTCACATCAGAATTATAGCCAACTGAATTATGGAAGCTGTGGGCAATTGTCTCAGCTTTCCATCAAAAAAAACCAGAGCTCATTTGGACTTCTAGAACTCAAGATATGAGCCAAAAACCGAATAGTGCTTGAGCTGTAGGACAGCTTCCGACGTCTTCGTTGTTGCTAAGATTTGGGCTTGAAAACGGCAGAACTGAGTCTTTGACTTCATATGAAAGTTGTAGGTCTATGTCTTACCTTTCCATTAATATAAAATGGACCTAAATCTGATATCTACAGCTCCAGATATGATCAAATTACTGAACGGTGTTCGAGTTTGGAATGCACCAGCAACACTTTGCTAAGTTTGGCCTTCTTTTTATCCTTTCAATTTCAATCCTTAAACTCATCAATCAATCCTTTTATTTATGTGATAGACCTGCATTTAGGATGAACATTTACCATGAATTAAAGGTATATTATATTTTTAGACTTGCTAATATAAAACATGCTTTTGTTAGGGAATTTAATGATACTTTAGGTGCAATATGATGACATAAATCCTTAATGAGAATGCACTTTTAAGTACTAATCACTTACCTTTTCATCTATATAAAGTAGACCTAAATCCGAGATTGACAACTCTAAATATGACCTAATTATCGAACAGTGTTTCAGTTTAGACTGCACCAGCATCTCTTTTCTAAGTTTGACTATCTATTTGTCCTTTCAATTTTAGTTCTTAAACTTATCAATCAATCATTTCATTTATGCGATAGGTCTCCATTTAAAATTAACATTTACCACAAACTAAATGTATCTTATATTATTAGATATATTATTATAAAACATGTTTTAGTTAAAGAGTTATTGATACTTCAAGTATAAAATGATAATATACAATCTTGATAAAAATACACTTTTAATTACTAATCAACCACCTAATTTACTTGATTTTCTCACTTTAGTTTTTTATCTTTCAATTCATCCCTCACTATTTTTAAAAAATAATATCAAGGGATTAAAATATTTTTTAAAAAAATATATTCTTTATTTTATACCAACATGGGAGATGAGAAGAATAATAAAAAAAACTACGTCTTTTTAATTTTAATTTTATGTATTATTATTATTATTATTATAGTGGTAAGGCTGATATCGCTTAACTTAATAATAATATAAAATTAAAATCCCTATGTAAAATAAAACAAAGAAAGCACCTTCCCAGGTCCCCATCCTTTTATCATTTTCTCCAAAACGACAAGAAACCTGGCAAATCTTGGAGGCTTGAGAGCCCGCTTGTCTTTGAAGCAAGCTGTATCGGATTGCCAAGACGACGACGAAGACTGTCGCCCTTGGCGTCATAGGCTTTCCTCTTCTATGGCTTCTTTTTCATGGGCTTCTCTTCTTAGGATCACCATCTTTCTTCTCCTTGTTGCCGCTGCTGTTTTTGCCTTCTTCACTCTCCCTGTTGAAAAGGTTTCGATTTTTCTTCTCCCCTTTGTCTCTTTAAGCTTTCTCTTTTCTTTTCTGTGTCCGATGGCGCCTCTTTTGATGTGGGTTTCTTTGTTTTTGCTTTGATTTGTGGGATTTCTTTGATACATGGCGTATTGGTTTCTTTTAGTGGTGATGCAATTGTGGGGGGTTTTACTTTTAGGGAATGTTGTGGCCTGTCGTGTCTGTTTGTGGAATTTCTTGGAAATTGAGGTTAATAGGGTGTGTTTCTGTGCAATGTGATTGTGTCCCAGATTCATTTTTATGTAGGCATATGTGATTTTGAACTGAATTTGATTCTTCGTTCAATGTTTGAACTGATGGGACACGCACTGGTTTTTTTGCGGGCTGATCAGAGACAAAAGATGGTTGCTTTATCTGAGGTTTATAAATATGTGTTCTGTTGTTATGGATAGGGTTCGGCATTTATTCAGAGTAGTTCTTACTTAGTATTTAACTGTAATGTGATCTTTATTCTCTCTGCGATCCACTCATTTCAGCTGTTTATTTTGATGTGGGGAAATGTGGTGAGGTTCGATTGCAGGAACTGGACTTTGTTCTGAACAAGTAGATTCCTTGTCGTGCTCTAGTGGATATTTTGTGTGTTTTTCCCAAGTCTCACATTGAGTGTCTTTGGCCTGTGATCATCTCACCGGTTTTGTTAAATTTTGCTGATGATGATTGATTATACTTGCATTTGTGTATTTACCGGAGAGATTTTCCTTGCAGATTTTGAAGGATTTCTTGTTATGGGTTGAGCAGGATCTCGGGCCTTGGGGTCCCCTCGTACTGTAAGTCAATTTTGTGCACCATTTTCCTTGTATTTTTAATTTTCTTGATATTAAATTGTTTTGTTCTTGATTTCCCTTCCATGCTGTGTATGGCCTTAATTAGTTCCAATTCCTTTTCATTGGGAAACCTGCTGCCTTATGATTTCTCATACTGTAATCAATCACTTGTGTATTTATGTTTGTAAACCCTTTTTTGTTGTTGCTGCTTTAAATTAGTCAGACACACCAGTCACACAGCACATTGAAATCAATTGACCTTGCAGCTCACTTTTATTTTGCCACTTGCAGGGCCATTGCATATATTCCTCTAACAATCTTGGCTGTTCCAGCTTCAGTGCTTACTGTAAGGATTTATACCATTTCTGGTGCCTTTTCCTGCTTGGTTATCTTTCCTTAATAATTTAAATAATCAATCCTTTCATCCTATTGTTTCATCCAATTGGCTTCTATTTTGCTTATCCGCCCTTTGTTTGTTCTCTCACTTCTGCTATCAAGATCATGCACTCCCAGTTATTTGATTTGTATCTCTCTCCATTTGCATATATTCAAGTAGTTGTGGAAGAAAACTTATCCTGTGTAAGCTCTATTTCTCTTGTAACTTGGTCTCCATATTTCAGCTTGGTGGTGGATATCTTTTTGGGTTGCCTGTGGGCTTTGTTGCCGATTCTATTGGCGCCACAGTTGGTGCTGGGGCAGCATTTCTTCTAGGAAGAACAGTAAGTTATTAGACTCTTGCAATGGTATATACTTCCTAGTTCCAGCAGCATAATATGCATAGAAGGAGAAAAGGTGCATCCTTTTGTTACATATGCTTAATCACTCACCTGAGCTTGCGTTTGTTCTTTGCTATTAAGGGCTTGGGAAAAAATGGAAACATACATTTTTTTATGTATTTTCATTTCCTTTTGGTTTTCTCTAACTAGCTAGAGGTTTTGTAGTTCCTATGTTTGATACTGCAAGTGAGTGTTTAGTTTATGTCTTATTCTGGTGCCTTCAGATTGGTAGATCTTTCGTTGTCTCCAAGTTGAAGGATTACCCGAAGTTTAGTTCAGTTGCAATTGCTATTCAGAAGTCTGGCTTCAAGGTTTGTGTACTTCATATTTGATCCTCAAAACTTCTGTGGTTTTGTTGCTACATATATTTGCAAGTTCCTTGCTATTCCTCTCTTGTCCATTATTTCTATCATGGCTTACTTTTTGGTTGTGCAGATTGTTCTGCTGCTTCGACTTGTTCCTTTACTGCCTTTCAACATGCTGAATTACCTGCTGTCCATCACTCCTGTTCCAATAGGGGAATACATGCTGGCTTCCTGGATAGGAATGATGGTATGTTCACTCATCGAACTGTACTTGGTGAATTGATTTTAATGCGTTATCGAGATACAAAAGCCTTATGAAATGCCAAATATGTATTTAAAAGAGATTTATTTTCATGTGGATCAATTGAAGGATAGCATTGGTGCTTGATGGGCCTGTTTAATCATGTTGTTGATGTGATGTGGTCTCAACTTTGATTGCCCCTATGTGATATAAACATTAAAACATGTTCTGACATGATTTTTACTGGCATGTTGTGCACTGATTAAAAATTTTTTAGTGTGAGGATTACTGACCAAAGGGAGGGAGTCCTCACCCCATAGAAGAACAACTAACTTGTTATTATTATGGGTGGTACTTGATGATTTGTGTGATCAGTTGTTATGCTTAGTGCTTTCATTAAGCTTAAGCAATGTTTAGTTTATGGAGCAAACATTTCAGTTGCTGGCTAGTTTGTCTGTGTATATCCAGAAAACAAAGAGAGAAATTAAATTGATGTTTAAAAAATGTGAAATTCTAGGTTTTCTTTTGTTTTCAGTTCTTTTCCAAAATAGTTATGACCTTCTAATTATGTTAGCTCATGAGATATGCATGGAAGAACATAATTGAGAAGGTAGTGCTGGTTTGAATCACTTCACCGTATCTAACATGGTATTTCTTACAGCCAATAACCCTTGCTTTAGTGTACATTGGAACGACACTCAAGGATCTTTCTGATGTGACTCATGGGTGGAGTGAGTTTTCAACTACTCGTTGGGTAAGGACCCTATCCTTTTCTTATATGCTTGAGTTTGGTTTTGAGTCATTTTCTGATATATAGGTCTCCATTGTTTATTTCTTTCCCTGTTTTTAACCACCCAGTTCATCTGTAGTCTGATATATTTGTGACTCTTGTACTGTGGATGTAGGTTCTTATTGTATTGGGCCTTGTTGTATCTGGTAAGTTGCAATGATCCACCAGCATGCTTCTTTATTTTTCTTTGCCTTGCTGTTTTTATTTTTTTTAATGCCCAATTGGAGAGTTTTGAGAGGCCATAATTTTTTTAATCATAATTGTCACAAAATATTAATGCCCTATTTAGTGAAAAAGTCACCACCAATTGTGAAGTGCCAATTATAATTACTCAGGATCGCTTTCCAATTTTGATCATTTTTGCCATTTTGTTCAAGATTTGAGAACAATGAGGAGATGATGGTACTCACGGGAGTTGGCGGCTTTCATTATATATGAAATAAGTTAAATAGAAGTGAACTCGGAGAATGTTTCCATGTTTTGTTGAGTCTTGTTTACTGAAAATGTCAACATTGTTTGGTGCCACTTATAACTACATAGGATTTGTTCATCAAGTTGGATCCTACAGCCCTGTGGTTCAAGGCTTTGAGGTTTTAGGACAATAGGGAAATAATGGTAGTATAAAGTAGCTGGCGATTGTCAACATATGTCAAGGAGCCAAATGAACTCAATGTATGTGTTGTGTGGCCATGTCCATGTCAGAGTCTTTCACCGATTAAGTGATAGTTGGGTGGGATATAATCCAGTGCTATGATGAACTGATAAAGAAAATGACATGTGAAACAAAAGGAGAAAAAAAGTAACAAAATTGCAGAAGGAAGTGCTCAAGAATTTTTATATGAAACTCTTCTTCAAAGCTATCCATTAGATGGTGATCATGCAAGTGAAACTTAGAAACTGACCAGTAATTTTCTTTTTACTTTTCAAAATTGGCTCTTAGATTTATGAATGTTAGAGAGTTGCATTGGGCTTTAGTATCATACATTACCTCAAATTGAAGTCTAATGACTACTTTTGTTTGACCTGATATCTTGTCTGAACTCTGCCTATGGTTACAATTTTCACTTCTGTTTCTTTTCTTTGCAGTGGTTCTTATGTTCTGTGTTACTAAAGTCGCCAAGTCTGCTTTGGATAAAGCTTTGGCTGAAAACGAGGATCTAGATGTCATTTTGGCATCACCTCAATTGCCCATTGTGGCAGATACTTCTGTTAATCTGAACCAGCCTCTCATTATCAAGATCGACCCGTCTGAAGATAACCATGAACAATGAGATTCTTAATTTGTGTAAATTCTTTTCCTACCGCATTTAAAGGCAATACTCTTATTTTAGTTTGCCATTTAGTGCCCGTTATTTGTTATTCTGCTTATTTGTACAGTAGAAATCTTTTACAAAAAAAGTAAAAAACAAATAAAAATGTAGGTTTGGGGTGTAAGTGGTTGATCGGCATTTGTTGAAGTGAGCCTATAATTACCGAAGAATGAATGATATAATATTGTCTTCAATGCGATTTGCCGCATTTGGAACAATTTTGGAGTGAATCTTGTTATTTCAAAGCAACACGAAGGGCTTAGGACATGTCCTTTCTGTTCCACTCTATTTTCCGAAACAGTGCGTGTTATAGCGTATGCTTTTATTATTTATCTAACCTCAACTCAGGGTTTCTATTCTTAACAAATGTTTGTAACCGAACTTATGAAAAGAAAATAAGGACCGGACCATGCATGGTCTGGATATCCTTGGATCATCGCATCCTTTCAACTATGGATTCTTGAAGGTCAATTTCTGATGTTTGAGTTTGTTTATAAAGAGTATTTTGGCCATTAAATGAAACAATTTTTAAGTATAAGTGTGTTTCGTTTCTCTAAGCTACACTCCAGTCTTCACCCATTTCTTCAACAACACTCGAATCTTTGCTTTCCAATTTTCGACGCTCCTCTCTTCCTTCAATTTGCAAAAAAATAATAAAACACCCACCAAAAAATGGGCCTTTCATGGAGCAATACTAGAAGAAGAACCACCACTTTTTATCACCCACCGCCACCACCACCGCCTTGCTGTTATCATCATCACGCGGAACCCATCTCTCTCCTTCCTCCTCCCCCACCACCACATCAAAGTCACTACACCACCATGCACCAACCACCACCCTTACAATCTTATCCTCCACCCAACAACCCCTATCCTACCCACATTCCACCTCTAGTTCACCACTACTGCAATTCCCACCATTACCACTCATGCAACTATGCAAATCACCAACCTTTTTATTATACCTGTCAACATCAGCCTACTGGTGGGTGGTCTCCGGTAATCAGACCTCACGTGGGTTTTACTTCAACTATTAATGCTGCTACTGCACAACCAATTCTGCCGGAGCCAGCTCCTTTTGTGGATCATCAGAACGCAAAGAGGGTTAGAAATGATGTCAATGTTAATAAAGATACTTTAAAGGTTGAAATTGATGTTTCAAACCCTGATCATCACTTGGTTTCTTTCGTTTTCGATGCATTATTTGATGGGAGGTTAGTGTTTGATTTGCTAGTGTTAGATTCTTGGTTTTATTGTTGAATTCTTGATTTTGCTTTGTTAAAGTAGAGGTTTCTGATACGTTGGTTGTTGGTTACATGATTCTTGATTGAGGGTTTAGCTTCTGCTGCTCAATTAACATGGAGGATTTGTTTGGTGATTGACTATAATGAATCCCTGTAGTAAAATCTGAGGGTGAGATTTTCTAGTGTTTTGAGTGACTGAATGAATTGAAAAAAGATTATGAGTGACCATCTCCGATAAGGAATGATCTCAATTTAGATTATCAGGTGACCTTTTTATGTTGAAAACATTGAGTTGAGCAAATGTTGATGAGTTTTCACAGTGTGATTTTGATGGCAATTGGGGCGTAGGAGGATATCTCAAGTGATAGTGTGCGTTGACGGAGGCCTTGATATACACGATAGACCTCATGCATTTTATCTCTTAATTGTTGACTGTCCAGGGTGGTTTTGACGGTGGAAATGAGAGTGGTGAAGGGTTTCAGAAATCAAATTTGCAAGAACGAGCCAAACGGGGAAATTTGAAGGGATTAACATAGACTGACATACTAACGCCTGAGTTTTTTTTTTCCCCCTGTTAATGATGTTCTCCTTGCAAATATATAGCTCTAGAGATGCTTGGAGATCGTGGACTGTGGTTGCTTATACGCTACAAAAGCTGCCCCTTTTTTTCATATGTTTTGAGATATAAATTAGTAAAATTAGGTGAATAGTCCTTGTTGAGAGGTGATTAGTGAGGAAAGATAGTTTAGCCTAGCTAAACTGCTTGACTTACCCTTTGGTTTCAGCATCATTCTTTGTGTTTATGTTTGTATTAAATACATCATAATGTACTACAATTGTAATCAAGCCTTTCTTGGTCTGTATACTTTTCTCGAATACTGTTCAAAAGCTCCATATGATGCCTTGATTTTTCATTATATAAGCTCAGTAGAAAATGTTTTGGTTTAGCCTTAGGTTTCATCATCATTCTGTGTTTACAGTTGTATTGAATACAATGTAATGTACTTCATTTGTAATCAAGGTTTGCTTGATCTGTATTAAATACAGAGTTTTTTCTCATTTTAGAAAGACTGGCAAAGTTAATATAGTAAAAGTTTCACCATCTTGGCTTTATGATATCAGAATTAACTCATGCCAAACGATTACCGCAAGGTCGATATGAATGAAATCCACAAGGTCAATATGAATGAAATTGCATTGTGTATCAGTTGTAATATTTAGGATGACTGGAAATATTCACACATTGATTGGTGAATTAGCTGGATATTAGTTGGATTTTGTTCTTCTCTCTCCCCTCTCATTTTTGACCTTTTGAAAGGAGTATCTTCCTTTTTCGGGTGGGCTTGACTGGATTGTTGTGCTGACCAGAAGAAACTTATCATTCTGTCCGTATGCAATTTCTATATGGTGATTCTCTTTAGTAGTTTATTCTCCATGCATGATAGACAATAGCGATATTTTTTTCCAGTAATTTTAAATGTATTCTATGGCAATTAGGTATATAGGCAACCTAGGACAGAAGAGTTAGAGATCATAATCGTACCACTTAGGCTTGAGCCTGTCATAGACCTTAATTATAATGTTCTGTCTCAATCTAGTTGACCTCGGATGTAAGCACAGGCACACGTTTATTCTAGGAAGACATTCACGTATTCTAATAAGTGAAAATGTGAGCTATATTTATTTTGATTTTCCCAGATCTTTTCTAGGAAAGCATTTATATGTGGACAATACTGATGTATTACTGCTGCAATGTTAACTTTCTGAAGTGAATTTTGTTCTATTAAAATCTCAATAGCTTCACTCTGAATTATGGAATTAGGTGAGAAGTTTGCACTTCTAAAGTAGCAACTTCAAACTCTGCATGTTTAAAAAGAAAGTCCAAATGTTACAACATGAGAATCTCATTGGGGTTATTTCAAATGAGAAACAAAGCACTGGATCCCTTCAGAACACTAGAAACACCAGCAATTAACAAAAAGCTGTGTGCCAGCTTGATTCTCTGAGTTTTCTAATCACACACACGAGACCTTGCAAGGATTTTTTTCTTAAATCTAATACCGCTTGTTTTGTTTTGTTTTTAATAACAGCATTACGATTTTCTACTTTGCCAAGGAAGAGCAGGATGGTAGGTTCGTTCCTGCATTTCCTGAAGCCCATTTACCTGTGAAAATCTCCTTCCAGAAAGGTCTTGGCCAGAAATTTCATCAGCCTCCAGGAACAGGCATTGATTTAGGCTTCTTTGAGTTGGATGATCTCTCAAAATCATCACCTGAAGAAGATGTTTTTCCTCTTGTAATAGCTGCTGAAACATACTTGCCAGTTAACTTAACAAATGAAAATGATGATTCTGTGCCAAACACATTTCGCCACATGCAGATTACTCAGGCTGTTCTTGAGAGAAAAAATGGTGACAATTTCCATGTCAGAGTAATAAGGCAGATTCTATGGGTTGCTGGAGTTCGATATGAGCTCCATGAGATATATGGAATAGGAAGCTCGGCAGCTGAAGGCTTTGATGACAGTGACCCAGGGAAGGATTGTGTGATTTGCATGGCTGAACCTAAGGATACTGCCGTGTTACCTTGCCGACATATGGTGAGAGTCTGCCCTTTATCCTGTTCACTATTTTAAGACATGGCTATTAATCATAAGTGAAAAGCACTATGTAGTGCTCTTGCATTCATGCATTCACGCATAATGATTCCACACACTATTAAGGGTGATATTAGGAAGGTTGAATGTCTTATGCTTGAAATACACATCTTAAATTGACTGTTTGCTTCCAGGCACATGAGTGCAAGTTATCTGATCTCTCGAGTTTATTTAGTGGATATATCTCAAGGTCCCTCTCTCCCTTTCACTTGAGCAGTCATTTTCCATTTACAGAGATAAGTTCGGCTTAGTATTAACAGTAGTCTATGTGGAAATCTAGACTAGAAAAGTTTTTTCTCTATTGTTAATATTCAGCAATTGATTTGCATGGAGTTTTTTCAAGAAGGTTTTCTCAAGAGGTAATATTCTTACTTCTTTCTAGTGTCTGAATTCCTTGAGGAAACATTTCTGTACTCTGCATGTTGTTACAAGTTCAAATCTCTGTTTCCCTTTCCTTTTTATTTAAACCTCTATTCCTTTGTTCTCAAGTCATGTGTGTTGTGTCTTTTCAGTGCATGTGTGGCAAGTGTGCAAAAGAATTGAGGCTTCAATCAAATAAGTGTCCAATATGCCGCCAACCGATTGAGCAACTCATAGGGATCAAGATAAATAGCAGTGATCAATGAGAAACTCTGTTTTCTCATATAAAGTTGGATTTATGGTATAATGGTTAACTTTTTTTTCCCTCATGAATGTGTGTTCTAATATATATATATATATCCTTTTTGTTTGTTCTTATTTTTTATATATATAATTTTCTTGTGTCTTTGTAGAAGAATACTTTGTAGATCCAAATCTTCCAAAGAGAGAATTTACTAATAGTAAACATTAAACGAATCTTTAGCCACTTGTATTATTGCCTTTATATGTCCATGAAGCCACCTTTATTACCTCGATCATCTTATTCTTCCAAAACGTGTTTTTAAAACTAGGTTGTGCATTGTATGGTTTGCATCAATTTGGACGTTATGTACATGAGGTGAAGTGGCATTCATTTACCATCTCATTCCAAAACATGGTTGATGTAGTCCAGGAATATCAAATATCTATGTTTTTGCATGTCGGTGCCAGGACAGTATGAAGTTTTCCATGAATACGAGGTACGTGCATTAAAGTTAGGATTCGTGGCTGTTTCATATTTCTCTTGACACAGTCCACACTCCCAACCTTCATCATTGAATCCAGTTACTGTTGACATGTATCCATCATGTGTGCCTGTAAATTTGCTATTTTCATATGTGAAATGAACATGGAGATTCGAAAGGAAGAAAGAGAAGCTGCAAACAGCTTGACTGAATGAACACACTTGTAGCCTGTAGGTCGACAGTAGCAGCCTTTTCTCTTTGAGCTAACAGCCGAAAAGAGAGGCTGAGAGGGAATATTTGCCATCGAAGATAGAATTGAAGGGGAAAAATCGAGAATCTTCAAAGCTTATTTTTTACCTTTAGTGATATGTTAACGATCAGAGAATACAAAAGCTATGCTTTGATATCATTTTTTGCACAGTATTGCTTGCCAGCGAAGGATGTAGATATTTCTCCTAAATTGCGTTGATTCTGCATGTAGGTGTCTTGTATTAATTGTGCCTGTTAGAACGCCAGACTAGACTCATTTTTCTACAGTTTTGGACCTTGAAACTTTCCCTTTGATGTCTTCTGAAGTTTTTTAAGATCTGGTGTATACCTGTAAATTGGTTTAACCTTTGCACTCGTATGATCTGCATGCAGTTCATGTCATTTCTTTAATTTTGCAAGATGCTTTAGATCATTCAGGACATGGTTAACGTCGTATGGAGGGAATCAGGTGACCTCTGTTACACTTCATTTGAACTTATCCAGATTCCTTTTATCCTGTTTAACAAGTCTTGTGTTGATGCCAAATGAAGTCCTGAACTACTTGCTCTGCCCTGCATTATGCTGTTTGATACACAGTGCGCCTTTTCTTTTTACATCTATTTTGTTTCGAAAGAGAGGTAAAAGGACGAGGGAGGGAGTGGTGGGGGTAAGGCTAAAAAAGAAGGGAATAAACTTGTTTAAAGGGTCAGGTAAAAGGAAGGAGGGCATAAAATTGTTTTCTATCTCTGTTTAAGGACTTCATTAAAGCTATAAAATAGTCTCTCATTCTTTAATTAATCTTGATATTCCACTAAAAATTGTCACAATGTTTTCTTTGCATTCATGACCATCTAGATTAAAGAACAAGAATGAAGGATATTATGCTGTTAGGTCTATGCCACAGTTGAAATTGTGGCTGGAATGAAAAAGTATTATTTCTTTCGCACAATTCAAAACCCAGCATACCCCTCCATTGGCCAATCAGAATGTCAATGACTGCATTTTTTTTCACTTGGCAGTGTGCCATCAGCATCAAGAATGCATGAAAGCAACAAGCAACAAGCAACTGTCATTCCTTCCCACAAACTAATCTTGCTTCTGCCATTTCCAAATCACAGAATTATGTACAATTGCATTAATTTGTCATGAGGAGTCGATCATTATTAAGAATTTGTTCTTAAGTCACAATCATTTACTTCGAGAAAAAGGCTCGGAGGTACAAAATTATAGTATTAGCTAGGAATGATCATGGAAACAATTTAACTTTAATTTTGAATTTGGTACCACTCGCTCCCCCACCCACAGGATAGTGGAAAAGGCCATTTTGATGGGAGATGTCGCTCTTCTTGATGCTGCCCATCAGACCACCATTGACATGCATGCGTTTGTCTCAATCAGCTAGGGATGATGGAAAAATCACTGTGATAAATATCTAGGGGAGATAGGTATTTAAGAAGGAATAGATAAAAGTGGGAAATGTACTCCAAAATGGGCATGGTGGAAAGGATCCTTATGTGACAAGTCCTGGCAAAGATGAAAAGGAAGATAATGGAGTTACAGTGTGCAATTCCCTTGGACACATATAAGTCAAACCTGCCATTAAGTTTCTCTTACCATAATGCTATGGGAAGCTTTTAATTTCTTGGATTCATATGATGATGCTGAAGAGTGGCTATGCATGAGGGTTGTGGCTCTTGGTGATATGACTCCTAATGGGAGTGTGAGAGAGAGCATAAAAAGGAGAGAACAAAAAAATAGGGTCTGGAAAATTAAAGACTTCCATTATACATGGTCAAAACTTGTAGTAACACTATCATTATTTACCCATATAGACAAAAAATCTAGAGCTAGAACGAAGAAAGATTGTAGAGGGACCATGCATGTGATGATCATGGCAGCCTCTATAGATCCAAAAAAAATATGGCCTTCCAAGCCATCCATCAATATATATGTAGTCGTACATAATCCTCCTCTCATCAACCAGTCATAGTCCACACACCATGTGATTCCCTGAACATAAATAGCAGTTCCTGTGCCTAGTAGCCTAGGTGTTTCCACTTAAGAACTAAAGAGACAAAAGGAAGTAAAGCCAAGCTCGGAAATGGCTGTTAGGGTTCCCAAATTCATTCAAATTTACCCAACAACAGTTCCCAAATATAACACTCATCTTACCAAGTGGATGTGGGTGGGGGATACGTGGCTTGTATAGAGGCTTGAAAAGGGATACATATCGGCACACATGAAAATAAACAAACAGTGTATACATTTTGACCTTCTTCACCGTGACATAATTTTTAGCATGTGTAATTACCCAGGACGCAGCGTCTCTTTGCTTAAACAAGAGCAGGAAAGATACCTGGTTTATGTCATTTGTCGGCATTCAAGAACCTTTTTTTCAGGTAAAGTTGCACAAGAGTTTCTTACATCCCTATCAAACCACCCGGCCTGACTGAGTAGCTCAACTCCTTGGTCACCTGCTGCGACCTGATCCAAACCGGTTTTTAAAATATACCGGATGGAAGTTGATTTGCCCACCATTGACAATTTAATCCTGAACTGGTTCATCTAGTTAAAATTTAAGTCTTGACACTTAAAAAAAATGATGTTTTGGATTGATCCGAATTAAACTAACATAGTCTATTTTACTTATTACCCAAATATTGGACCGGAAGATAAACCAAAAGACTTTAGTTACATCACGATTTATGCTACTAGAACTACAGGAACAGCTTGGTGGAAAAGAAGACTTGAAAACAATAAAGAGAATAGCCCTACAAACGTGATACTGTTTTCATCTTTAGGCTGAGTTCGGAATAGCTTTCTCCACCTAACTGCTCTCAAAGTAAGACATGATTAAACCAAAAGAGCTTTCATTAGTTACTTAACTTGACCATGGCCACTTTCTTTTTAAAAGTTCCTTCTCTCAACAAGATAAGTATGCTTGGTTTTTATTTTCTTTGCCAATCACATGTTAACAGTCCTCCTCTGCTAGACCTGGTATCCATTTTTTTAACCAATAAAGGCAAAACTGGTGCTATCTATTATATCTAGCCAACTTTTAGCTTGTTAAGCAATTCTTAAATCGTTTCCGAAGAAATTTAGCTGTAAAAGTTGATAGCAGCATGTACAATATAGCATGAATATGATTACGGGCACATCTACACCTTGAGAAAGGGCTGACGCTCTTGGTTCCTGTTTGTCTGTACGTGCTTGTTTCCGTTTTAAATTGTATTTCAACTCCGAAAAACATCATTTTAAAGCTTCTTGACTTGAATCGTACACAAACAAATTTATGAATGCTTAGTTTGAACAGCAAGTAGACATGTATTTATGGAATGTACAGCATTATTATTTGTAGATCGGATCCTCTCACCATGTATCAATTCGAATATAAATGATGTATTGAAGAAGAATCAATGGAGGAAACACATCGTACAAGTGGGTTCGAAAACACAGCCTTCTGGGCTTGTCATCGAGTTATGAGCACGATTGAATCCATGTACTTTTTCAGAGAGTGTTCTTCAAAATGTTAGGCCGATGTACCTGCTAATGTTGACGGTGCCTTGTTGGCTGAGAGAAGTCAGTGCTGCAACAACCAGTGAGAGACTGTTAGCAAGGGGTCTCTACTGTGCTGCTACAAGAAGATTTCATTTTCTTGACAGCTTCGAACACCAAATCCAATGGAGTAATTTATCTTCGTTCCTAGTAACATGTAAATTAGGCCTGCGCAGGTCCCTTTAAGAACTTAAACGGCGTGGGTTTGAAGCAACAAATGGGCTGGGATTACTCGTGGAGTTGCAAGATAGAACTTGAAATTCAACTCGATCCAAGACTCAGATCGTGGGATGACTCGGGGGTCACGGATCAATTCAAACTATGTTTATTACAAAAAATAAAAAATTAAAATAAACTCTAATCAAATTCTATGTTGACGAACAGTTTCTTTTTCATTGTTCTGACATTGAAAATATATTTCTTAATTGTTTTTTATAAGCTGATATTCATTAATAAATGATAGAATATCTGGAAAAATGAAATAGTGAAGACTAATTATAATTAACACTAAGATAAATCTTGAGTACAATAGACACAAACAAACGAATAAAAACAACAAGGGCAAACATATTTTTTTCTCCAATTGTTTGTCTAAAAGCAGACAACGTACATGAATCTCCAGGATTTGTAGATCAAATTCAGCCAGCATGTAATATTTTATTTGCGCATGATTTAAGGATTTTTTTTTTCCAAATAAATGCAATTAAATTTATTTATACATGGACTTTGATATTGCTTAACTATAGACACGAAGCTAGAGAGAATTTAAAAGGAAAATTGTAGCGAATATCTTTCATTCTTTCTCCAAAGTTTGGTAGAATCCAAGAATCTTCAAGTAACTTTAAAGTTAAATGGAGTTGTCTTAATTACCATTCAGATCAAAGGTTTTTTTTTTTGGCTAACAATTCGAAGTATAATGATGACATAACAGGTGAATTTTAAAAGTAAATAACTAAATCAGTGGGTATTTTTTTTTAACTTTAAAAAAGTAGGAAGCCGAAAACCAATATTTGAAAAAGAAAACAAGATAAACAAAATAAAAAATAAACTAATAAATGCTCCAATATAATTTAAAAAGCTTGTTTGAGAATGTAGTTATAATTATTTTTTAAATAATTTTTTAAAATAAAATATATGTCAATAATTTTTTTATTTTTAATATCAATATATTAAAATAATTTAAAAATACAAAAAATATATTAATTTGAAATAAATAAAAAAATAAAAAAATTAATTTTTTGAAAAATACTTTTGAAACACGAAAACAAATATATCCTTAGGCTTTTCTTTAAACTTACTAGATTTTTTTCATCACAGTTGTATTAAATCATAACACCATTTTGAAAAACAAATAAAAAAAGGGTTTGGGTTTTTTTTATTGGTTCTTGGTAATTAAGAAAAAAGTAAACTTGTTTGAATGGAATGTTTCAAAGGATGAAACAAGGTTTGTTGTAATTATAGTTGTCTAATCCTATTTGAAAATTGGTCTGAAAAAAAATAAAGAAGGTTTAGTTCACTTGGTCAATGAGTTAGTCCACGGATCATAAATTAATTGTTTTCTAATTAAAATATATTTTTTTAATTGATGTTATATCAAATTTAAATTGGATTTTACTTAATCAATCACATCATTGAAAACCTTTAATTAATAGTTTATCAAATTTAATTAGAAATTCAATTCAAATCAAGTTAAAATTATATAATTCATGAGAATAATCCACCCAAGTATCAAACCAGGTTTGATAATTATAATTGTACATTAATCCAAATCCAAGAAAACATATCCCAATCCAAAACATTATGCAAGACGGTGTGTGTTAGTGATTTGGCTGGACAAGTCATTGCTAAATGTTTAAAATAGTAGATATTATTTTTTAAAATATTATTTATTTAAATATATTAAAATACTTTTTTTATTTTTTAAATGTATGATAAAAGAAAAAACCCAAGAACTTATAAAATTACAGCTGAACCTTAGCGATAAACTCCCTCCTAATAGGTGATGATAAATACTCGAATGCAGCGTTCAAGCGCAATAATTTACAAGCAACCTAAAAGCACAAAGGTTTTAAATGGCAATATTTAAGACAGCCACCCGATTTGGGGAGAGAATCTGAAAAGAGTTCATTCACATATGATGATAATGGTTATCAAAAATTAAAAACAAATCCTCTCTCTTTCTCTCTATCACGTGGTAAAACTAACTGAAGAGGCCAGGCCAAGCCAAGCCAAGCCAAGCCAAGCCTTCATGAAATGGTTCAATGGCTTCTTAGTCAAGTTGTAAGAAAAGATTGAGGCTATGTTAGAAAATCTAAAGCGGGCAACAGGGCAGGCAGCTAAGCAAAATATGCACACCAATAAATAAAGCACCAAAAGAGAGAGTGAAGCCTTGCAAGCACGACGCTCTCTGTGGCACTCTATCTAATTTGCTTCTCCTATCTCATTCTCTCTCGTCCTCCCTCTCTCTTGCCCTGAAATAGATGAAGCAGAGCCAGAGAAATTTAGTGTGCACCCAAAGCTTTTGATGCACTCCCCCCTCTCTTTCCAAAGACTGAGCCTTGTTGTTGTTGTTGTTGTGTGTCTTGTGTCTCCTAACTTACTCCGCTCAGAGACTTGAGTGAGACTCATTTGTTTTTTCTCGTTTGTCTTTGTTCCTGTATGTGATTTTTCTTTTTCAACTTAAAGACCCAAAAGAAAGAACAGAGAAGAATCCATTGTGGGAGTTCTTGTAAATTTTAGCTCCGTCTCTCTGTTTCTCAGATCTACCAGCCAGCTAGCCTTTCTTTCTCTTTCTAGTGCTGTACCTTTGTGTTTGTTTTACTTGAGTGGAAAAATATGAGTAAAGAAGAGTTCTTGAAGATCCAGGTACCCATTTTCTCACTTCTTTCTTCACCCATTTTCTTCAATTCCTTTGCTCATCTTCACTCAAGCTTGTGTTTTTCCCTTTGGTTTTCTTCTTGCTTTAGAAAATCCTGATTCTTTTTCGCTCTATCTTATTTTGTGACTCATTATATTAACAACCTTTTCAATTTGCATATTTTTTTGTTGCTTTATTTTCGATCTCTCTTTTCACTTTGCTTGTGCATGCAGACTTGCGTTCTCAAAGTGAATATCCACTGTGATGGATGTAAACAGAAAGTCAAGAAAATACTGCAGAAAATTGATGGTATTGTTTCCATTTCTAACATAGCTAGCTAGCTAGC
Source organism: Populus euphratica (assembly GCF_000495115.2). Lineage (NCBI taxonomy): Eukaryota > Viridiplantae > Streptophyta > Magnoliopsida > Malpighiales > Salicaceae > Populus > Populus euphratica. The sequence goes on along the minus strand of NW_011500146.1, from coordinate 127,301 downwards.
TCCATTCCCTGTACTCTTGAAAATGCTACATATCTGTTTTCTTGATTTGGGTACTCAAATTTTGATTTCATTTACCCGTTAGAGGACTGATTTTTCTGTCTCAAGTTCTCCTCAATCCTCTTTCATTGCGCATTATTTCTTTTTGTTGATTTTTTTTTGGGGGACATGGTTTATTTCAGGGGTTTTCACTACAAACATAGAATCAGAGCAAGGGAAGGTAACAGTTTCAGGTAATGTAGACCCGGCTGTACTGATAAAGAAACTAGCAAAATCAGGTAAACATGCTGAGCTTTGGGGTGCCCCAAAGGGAAACAACAATAACCAGAACCAGGCAGCCAACCAGAACAAGAACATGCAAATTGATAATGGCAAAGGAGGTAACAACAAAGGCCAAAAGGGTAATAACCAAAACAATAACAACCAGCAGCCCAAAGGTGGCCAACCAACCCCTCAGCAAATCCAAAATTTTCAGCAGCTTCAACAGATGAAAGCATTCCAAGATATGAAGTTGTCTCAAATGAAGGACATGAAAATGGCTCCTAACCCCCAGCCGCAGCAGCAGCGGCAGCAGAAAAATGTAAAATTTGCACTGCCTGAAGACGATGAATTTGCACTGCCTGAAGACGATGATATGACTGATGATGAGTATGATGATATGACTGATGATGAGTATGATGAAGATGAGCTTGATGATGAGATGGATGAACCTCGACATCAATTTAGGATGAAGCAAATCATGGTTAATGGCCCTCAAGGTCCTGATAACATGATGATGAATGGTATACCTCCCCAGCTCCCGAACGCCCAAAAGGGTGCTCCAAATGGTGGTGCGAATGGTAAAAAAGGTGGTGCCGGGGGAGGTGGTAATGGAGCTGTGCCTGTTCAGATAAATATGGGTGGCGGTGAGGGTAAAAATGGAAATGGAGGGAAAAAAGGTGGAGGTGGAGGTGGAGGTGGTGGTGGTGGTGGAAATCAAAATCAAGGTGGCAAAAATGGTAATAATGGAGGTGGTGCCGGTGGTAACAAGAACAGCAATGGTGGTAATGGTAATAACATGCAAATGAATGGGGGTAGAAAGGGAAATAACGGGGTTGGTGGTGCTATGAGTGATGGATTTCAGAAAATGGGTGGACCCCAAGTAAACATGGGCCAAATGGGCGGCATGCCCATGGGCCAAATGGGTGGCATCCCTGCAGTTCAAGGTCTGCCAGCTTCGGCTGCCATTGGTGGTGCAGCCGGTGGTGGCGCTAATGGATACTTCCAAGGAGCTGGACCGGATCTCCTACCTGGTAACCCATACCAGCAGCAGCAGTACATTGCAGCAGTGATGAACCAACAAAGGGCAATGGGTAATGAGAGGTTCCAGCCCATGATGTATGCGAGGCCCCCACCTGCTGTAAATTACATGCCTCAACACCCACAGCCATACCCGTATCCATACCCATACCCGCACCCGCACCCAAATGGGAACGATCCATACACCAACCTTTTCAGTGATGAGAACACCTCAAGTTGTGATGTTATGTAAAGGCTCGCAGCTGCTGCTGGTGGTGGTTCAGGTTATAGATTCAACCAACTTGGAGTGACTAGAAAGTTCTGAATGCCTATACATGCATGAAAATGGGTTTTCATTGTAGTTTTTAATATTTTTTCCTCTTTGATTTTTTCACTTTTTTATATTCTGTTTTGGTCCAAGTGGAATTAGGGTTTTTAATTATGACCAAAGGGGGAGTAATTATAGATAATATTATATCTATATATATATATATGTTTTTAAAGTTTCTAGGAGTAGGAGACTCTTCAATGGAGCTTTTTATATGTTTTTATTATATATTGCAAAATGATGATGATGCAGCTACAAAGAAATCTTCCCCATTCCCTCCCCAATTCTACAAGGTCTTAAACTTCACAGTTCCTCGCACCCCCACCCCACCCTTTGTCCTCTTGCATTTATCGAACTGTTGTTTCAACGCCAGTGATCCTCATCATGATCTCGTGAGAGGTGGGCCTCACCCTAGGAGTTTAGTTATTGGAGGGGTGGGCCCACACGTCATTTATCTAGGGTATCGGACCCTACTCGTAAACACCGGAACTAGGTGCCACCGGTAAAACAAGATTATTATAATGCAATCGTATTTACCTGAGAGTATATATCACAGCGACTCTTTACTGTTTGAAAATATTAATTTAATGCTTTCAAACTAAGAACATTGCTTAAGAGTATTCAGTTCTCCCATGAGTGTTTTTGTATTGTGTTAGTAGTTCTCATGGTGGATGGAAAGAAAAAAAAAGAAGTTCCAGGAAAAGATGGGTCGCGGTTTTGTTTTTACTGAAAAAAATAGATTTATATTGTGGCATCTCGAACATCACACGCTGCACCCAATGCCAAACTGAGCTTATAAACCATGCAGCAGCAGAGGCCAGCCACACCCATTATTGATGGTCAAGGATTCGAGCCGTCTTCACATGGTTCTGGTGGGCATGCTCCCCACTCTGCGACTGCCAAATTGAAGAGCATGGAGACGAAGACAAGCAGATTGCCTTTCAATTCTTGAGAAATCGAACGGCGTTGACACGAGTTCTGGTTAATGTTTCTGTATAGTCTTATCAACAGGAAGAGCATCAAAACAGGCCCATCCCCACCCATCAGGTGTCGTATTTGTCACCGATGATGGTAAAATGGGGTCGTCAATAATAGAGGAAAATAAAGAAAGGGAAAAAAGAAAAAAAAAAAGGAATTCTTACACATCTGTCTAATCAGACAGTGAAAGCGATAGATATGAGGGTCCCTATACATACTTTACTCAAAATTCTGTTTTCCTTGAATTTTACTTGCATTTACGATTTTATCTTATTGTTTTTAAAATATTTTTTATTTTAAAAATTATTTTTAATATTAACACCCAAAATAATCTAAAAATATCAAACTTATTAATTTAAAATTAAAATATTTTAATTTTTTTAAAATATTTTTAAAATGCGAAAAAATAGAATTTAATTCCATAACTTCTGACATGACAATTTAAATTGTTTTTTAAAAATGAATCTTGTTATGAAAATATTCGTTTGTTTAAATTGTTTTTTGAAATTCAATCTTGTTATGAAGATATTTGTTTTCTTTTAATAATCTCAAGTATATTATAAATAATTTTGAAATTAAATCTTGCTATGAAGATATTTGTTTTCTTTTAATAATCTCAAGTGTATTTGAAATAAATTATTTTAAATACATTTGAATTAAAGTATTAAAACGCAATGTCAAGTCGGTTTAGCGGATCCATCTAGATCTGGCTAGTTAAGTTATTGAATTTAAGTATATTAATATAAAGTTGACCGTGTTAACCTATGATTTTTTTAAAAATCATTCAGTAAAACAGCCATGTTTTAAAATTAACCTGTATAATCCATCATAATGATAGCCACGGGACAAGCTGTATTTATTAATTTGGAAGCTACGTACACAATCATGATGTAGCACAGGATTGATCAATATTTTTCTAGGGAAGTATAATGACACTCTCCCATGAGATACATGTGACCTCATTTGTGTATATGGTCACGCTAGCTCTTATTTCAGGCCACAGTTACACGGGCGGGTGCAGGTGGGAGCATTTAATGAGGGAGGGATGAGCTCGAGATCCAAAATTGGCTGGGGCTGTATGGTCACAAGCCTGGCGAGCACCATTCTTGATTCTTGCCTGCCTGCCTGCCTAGGGGATGCCACCATACACTTGCACTTGTTTGGCATGCCCGGTGACACGTGGAAGGACAACGAGCATGGCTTTGATCGGAAGCTAGCCTGAAATCAGGATGCCCGGGGACGGACGACGGTCGAAGGTGGTGTGAGCTTTGTTTTGGATGCTTTTCTGTATGTGGGGATGCACATTACACACAGCTCCATTTTACATGTGTTCTTATTCTTTTTTGACTTACAACTCTCTTTTAATTATAAATTAGGGAGAATGTTAATGGCAGGCACTGACATCAATCATTAAATATATTTACCATAATTGTAAAACCCGAATACAAAGCAAGGTAGTATCACTAGTTAGTTGCTAGGGTGAAAAAAAATTTCTTTTACAAAAATAATGGATGCAATATTGTTTTTGATTATTTTTAAAATTAATTAATTAAAAATTGAATTTTAACCTGGTTAAAGTCTGAATTAATTAGATTAATTAAAGTCTCAGTAGATTAAATCAACAAATAAATTTTAGTTTTTAACGAGATTAATTAAGTTTTTTATTATTTTTAAATTGGTTTTTTTATTTTTAAATCGGTTTTAATTTTATAACTATGATGTTAAAAATAATAATTATAATTTTTAAAACTAACTATAATATTAAAATTAATAATTATAATTTTTATAAATAAACAGAAACTATATAAAAATAATTCATGGCTCTCTTTTTTTTGAAGAACAAGAGAGAAAATATACGGAATGGCTTCATGATTTACATATAAATTTAGTGATAATAGTTGAGATTTTATTCATCAAAATTAGTCATTTAAAGGATGATTAATCAGGGCACAAAGAATAATAAAGTAAAAATAAAAGAGGAAATATTATATAAGGGAAGCAATTATTAGTGCAAGTAATGAACAAGAGGTAGCTTTTGCAGTAACTTTACCATATTTGCAGGAGAAATACAACGGAGTTTGAAGACGAAAGCGAAGATATTTAGCGTGAAAGCAATAGGAAATAGAGAAAGGATATCACTCATTATCAGCATGACGATGATAATGTGTAATAATTATAGTAGCTGTATTTTAAAGTATTTTTTATTTATAATTATATTAAAATAATTTTTAATTTATTTTTAATATTAAAGTAATTAAAAAATTAAAATCTTAAAAAATCATTGATTGAGCGGAGGTACCAAATATGAGGGAAGATGACGCAGCAACATCCTACTTTTGTCTCTTTTACATTTTTTTGTTTTTTTGACCAGTGGGATTGGAATGCTGAATTTTCTCGTGGGCCCTTCTTTCATGGGAGTTTTCAGTTTTCCACTCGCGTTTGCCATGTCAAACTTGAAGGGAAGGTTTGAGATATCAGAAGACTCGTCTCTAGAAAAAGAGAAGAGGGAAAGATCCTAAGGCTAGAGACTTTCGAGAGCTTGTTTTTTTATTATAGAATTTTTTAAAAAATATTAAATTAATATATTTTTATATATGTTTAAATTGTTTTTATGTATTGATTTAAAAACATTAAAATATCATTTTAATATATTTTTATTCAAAAAAAAGATTCAACTATAATATTAAATAAATTTTAAATTTGAAAGATTATAGAGTATGAAAATATATGATAATATGTTTTGTAAAAACATTTTTTATTTAAAAAATATTAAATTAACATATTTTTATATGTGTTTAAATAGTTTTTATGTACTGATATAACAAAATAAAAATATTATTTTAATATATTTTAATTAAAAAATCAACTATAATATTAAATAAGTTTTAAATTTAAAAGATTATAGAGTATAAAAAATTATAATTATACGATCAATTATAAAAATAGTGAAAAAATATTGACTTGAAATAAAATTAGAAACTAAAACAACTACACTATTTTATAAAAAAAAATATTTAAAAAATATATTTTTAAGTTGACTTTTTTATTTTTTATTGAACACTAAAAAATAATTTTTATTTTATTTTTTTATTATATATGAAAAAATAATTTATTTGTTTGAAATTATTTTTTATATAATTCGCTTCTCAACAAATAAATGACATGTTTGAAGTAGACATTAAGAATGAGGGGGACATAAATTAGAGTTTTTTTTTAAAGTCATTATTGGTAGATTCCAAAGGAAATTATACGAAGAAATTAAGATTACTTTTAACTCCGTCAAGTTAACTCTGTTAAATAATCATAATTTCTTTTTTAAGAAATTAAAATTATGGTCCGAAACTATGGCTTAATTATAGAATTAAGCAACTTGCGGGGGGTGGAGGGGATGGCTAAAAAATCGAAGTTGTATATATCACCGAAAACAGCAATAAATCCAACGTTGTCCAGGAATCGAGAAACGAGGTGGGTCCCTCTGTTTCGTCTTGAGCTGAGCTACTATCCATACCAATAGGGTCCGCACGCTGTCTCAAACAAAAAACCTACCATTTTAAGTTCCGACAGGCAGCACTAACGGAGCTAACAAACGGCGTGAAGTGTGATAATTAAAAATTCAAAGGTACCAAAACTCATAATTACGAATCAAGAAAAGGAAGGAAAAGGCAAATCAAAGCACGCTAAAGAAAATTCGTACCATCGAACGATTAAAACAAAAGAAATAGTTTAAACCTTATTTTCACGCTAGTTTTTAAAACCTAATTGGATTTTAGTTTTTGTTAAAACACCTGGTTTAGAGGTTAAATAAATTAATAATTTTTAATAAAATTAAAAATAATATTATTTTAAAAAATAAACTAATGAGTTCTGAATGAATAACCATTAAATTGATCAAATACTTTATATTAAAAGGTATTGGATTTTGATTTTGTTGTGCATTCTCTCCCAATATAATGTAGATTGGAGCATTGAATCTTTTTATCATATTTCACAATATGATGTAGATTGGAGCATTGAATCTTTTTATAATTCTTACTTTGATTTTTAAATTTTTATTTTACATAATTTGATTTTTTTAAAATTTAAATTAACCCTCAATTACATATTTTTTAGAAAAAAATGATTGAAGTGAAATTTAAAGGATAGGTAACTGAAATGAAAATCTTGGATAACATAGGAGGCGGGTTAAAACTTTCATTAACACATTTATTTGAATCTCCTATCATTTTTAGATATTAGGTAATTAATCTCTTAAATTTTTTTAAAAAAATATTTTGATATATAACTTTATTTTTTTTAGTTATTTTTTGTTGGAAGGAGAGAAAGAGAATCGCCAAATTTCAGCTTAGAAAAATAAGTGATTGTTGGGGAAGATTACGGCCACAAAAATAATTGATTTCTATGTCAAAAGGTTCTTTACGATCAGGGGGTTATGTTTAAGTGTTTTCCCCCCTTAAAAACACTTAAAAAACATATATGAGCTTGGATTATTTTTTTTAATTTCGGGTGGATTTTAGATTTTGGAGTGGTATTTGAGTTTTTCATCGCCATGGATTAACTTATCAAGGTCTCTAAGTCTTTTTATAAGTGTTTTAAGTCAAAATGGATTGAAAATGGGTTTTAGGTGAAGAAAATAAAAAACTTTATTTTTCCAGCCATCACAATAGCTGAATTTTGAGTTACGCAAATGACAAATTTTTTTTTTATATATAAAAGGGTGAATGACACGTCGTCCACTCCATTAATTTTTTTTTTTAAATAAAGGCATGTGTTTGTAGCAAGTCTTGCAGTACCATATTGCCTATTGCTTTATTAGTAAGAGGCCAGGCATTACAGTGCCTGGTGGCCTTATTTTTTTTAAAAAAAACATATATTATTTATGTGTATTTTTTCAAATAAATTTTAGATTTATTTTTAATTACATTGTGATTATTTTTAAATGATATTAAGTGTGCTTAATTTTTAAAGAAGTAGATATGATTCATTTATGATTTTTTCTTAACTTTTTATAAATTAAATTTGTTATAAGATTTTTTATATGAACAGCCTTACATTGTGTTTTTTAATTATTATTCAATAAAGTTTATGTATGTATCGGTTTCTATTACAAATTTTAAGTGTTTTTCTATTATAAATTTATTTTAATAGATGAATTCATTAAATATAATCAGGTAGATTACTCGTATTGCGATGTTAGATATCTTAATTTTTATTTTTCACTTAGTTTTCTCAATTTTTTTTATTGTTGATGAATTTTTCTCATTGCTTTACACCACGATTATTGATTTGTTTAATTAAATGCGTGCATAAATTTTTTAATTTACAACTGAGTTTTTTTTTAGTGTAACAAAACACGTTGAATAATTCTGTATATTTATTTTTGTATCATGTTTTGATGTTTAAGATTTGATGCTTATTCTTATAATTTTTTTATTTTTTTCTTGAATTTTTTATTAAAGTTTCATTCTCTAGTTTCACCCTTCAATCCAAGTTTATAGTACTTTTTTTTTTTATTCTTCTGATTTTTGTCATTTTGTTAATGTTTTTATTCTTTTCAATTTAGCTCTCAAATTTAAAATTTATTGTTGCCTTTTGATTTAGTTTGTTATTGCAATTTTAAGACTCATTATTTTTATTGTATTTTTTTATTTTTTATTTTTTATTGTTGTATTTATGCTTTGTGATTTTAACCCTCATGATTTTTTCATGTATAGTACTTTCAATGTTATAATTTGGGTCACAGTTTAAAAAGTTAACAATAATTTACTATTTTTGTCTTATTTTTTACATTGACATTTTTTTTCTTTCTATATAACTATTCTGTTCTCATTTAATTTTTACTTTGTTAAAAAAATGCAATCATTAATATGTTTTGGAAATATTGTGAAGATATATGTTCATAATATTGATAAGTGTTTATTTTTGTATTGAATCATTGTTTTTTTTTTTGTCATTTTATTTGTTGTTGATATCTTAGTTTTTACTAATATTAGTAAATTAACCAAGTTTATCAAACTCAGTCGAGCTAATTACCTGAATTTTATTTTATATATTTTTTTAAAAATATTTATCTATTTTCTAATTTTTTTATGAAAAAAAAATTGATATATGACTGAGTGAAGACCACCTAACTAGTTCTAATTAGACCAACTCTAAATATTTTTTTGTTTTTTAGATTTGACCTAGATAAAAGGGGTTGACAAGTCCCTTCTAAATTTAATAACAATAATTTTTATATAAAAAAATATATTAATTTAATATTTTTTAATAAAATCAATTTCAATTTTGAATCTTGTCACCCAATGCATGAAAAATAGTGATATAAAATTAATCAGATAGCTAAATTGTTGAACCATCTTTATTTATGCTAGCATTTATCATTTATAGTGTCATTAAATAATGTTGCACGATATAACTAATAGTCAGTTTAATGCTCACTGAATTTAATTAGTTCCTTTCAATTAAAGGAAGCATTTAATAATATAAAATTTGGTTACCGAAAATAGAGCTGATTCCAGTAATGAAAACCAAAACAATTATATTTTTTACGTCATATATTGATTAATTGGATTTTTTATGTTATGATACGGACAATACAAATATGTACATTTATATCCGAGTACAGATAAAATAATAGTTTTTCTCCTTATTCACAAATTCATATCAGCAATATAATATAATGAAAAAAAAAATACGAGGATAAGGGCAATTTTGTTAATATTAGATTATTTATCTAGATTATGTTGAATCAATTTTTTTAACACAAAAAAAATATTTTGACGTTACTAATATTTTTTCTACTACATTTTTTTTTAAAACCGTACGAGGATCAACCTGATATTACCTTGTCAACTTGACAGATTTAAAGATAAATCAAATGACTACTAAAAATATATTTTAACTCATAATAAATATTTAAGATGAGATTTTCTTATAAATATTGACACAATAATATATTGGATCAATTCGGTTTAACCTACAAACTCACTTGCTGAGTCATGAGACCATAATAACTCCTAAAAAAGTAATTCAAAAAAAATTAATGAGACCATAATAACTCTTAAAAAAGTAATTCAAAACAAATTAAGAAGCTCAATTTATTATAAACTCAATATTGAAGGATGAAATAGAAAAAAAAATGAATTATAAAAAGGGTAAAAAAATTACCGAATTAACTTGCAAAACACACGTCCTATATTATGAGATTAGGATAACCCAATAAAATAAATTAAAACATATTATGATGTTCAATTTTCAATTAACCCAGTGTTGAAAGATGAAATTGAAAAAAGTCACTTAGAAAAAAGACACAAAAAAAATACTCGAGTTAGCCTCTGTTAACCCGTTAATTTCATAACCCAAGTTATGAAATAAAATAATCTTATAAAAAACAAATCAAAACAAATTATAACGCCTAATTTTCAATCAGCTTAATCTTGAATTATGAAATTTAGAGAAAAAAAAGTCAATTGAAAAAAAAAATCTCGAGTCAATCGAGTTAACTCATCAAATCCAAGGTCCAAATTATAAGACTGAGATAACCTCATCAAAAGTAGTTTGAAAAAAAATCATGAAGCTTTATTATAAGAAAAACCTAATGTTGAAGGATATAATCAAAATTGAGATTTTAAAAAGGACATAAAAAATAACTCAAGTCAACTAAAATTAACTTGTCAAAATTATGACCTAACTTATGAAACGAGGATAACATCATAAAAAGTAAACCGTAACAAATCATGAAACCTAATTCTTAACCAACCCAATATTAAAGATAAAGTTGAAGAAAAAAAAAAGAAAAGTCAATTAGGAAAAGGAGAAAAACTTGAGTAAACTTAATTAACTTGCTAAACATGATGTTCGGGTCAATAGATTAATAACCTCATAAAAAGTAAATTGAAAAATATTATAAATCTCAATTTCCAATAAACCAAATATTGAAGAATAAAATTGAAATTGAAAAAAAGAACATATAGATTGGAAATTATTTTTCCTTATAATTAGTGTTTTGTGGTAAAGGGTAAAGTAAATCCCCTTTCTTTTTTATTTTTTTTTCGTAATATTATGTTTTCAATTAATCTATAATGAGCATATAAAAGAAATATTTTGTTTAAATATAGCATACTCAATACACATTGTCATAATCTAAGTTTTAGGTTTCCTAAAATTATCTTTTTTTCTTTTAAAACTCAAAACAAAAAAAACAAAAAAAACTAATAACTTGACAAGAACAGGCTGAGAAGGCTTTTGAATTCATAAAGAAAAAAAAATCAGATTTTTGACAAAAATCAGGAACCCAATTATACCCAAGTTTGGAAGATAATGTAGATATAAAATCAAATTAACCGAATCTACATAAAAATTAAGTTTAAGGACTTATTAGATTTTTAATGGGTCAATTTGATTTAATCATGGGCTCAATTGAAGGTTTAATTAAATTTCAAATTAATATAAAAAAATTAATTAAGTGCAACAATTTAATTAAACTTTTAATGGGTCAAATTAATTTTATTAGGAGCTTAATTGATGAAAATTTAAGTTTGAAAGCTTAATTTGAGCTTAATTGAAAATATTAAAATTTTAAAGGACCATATTTAATTTTTTTTTCAAACTCAAATGGATGAAATCAAAGACAAAATAGGAAAAAAAAAATCAAAGTTTAAGGATCAATTAAGAGTCTAATTGACGAAATTCATGCCAAATAAATAAGGGTGATTTTCATGCAGTAAAAGAGGATAAAATTGAGTGGAAAAGGAGTCAATAAACCATCTTTTACAAATATTTTTTTTCTAGTTGCCCAACTAACAACACCTTTCTTATCCATCAACCAACAACGTAGAACCAATAAACAAAAGGGAATCAAGATATTAGACCAAGAAATCACCTAAAAACACCATAAACACCACCATTTTCACCATTATTTCCCGTGGTTTCTCTCCTTTCATTTTTTGGTTGCATTATTGCACCTCTATCAATACCGCCACCGCTAATGAGTACTATCACACGTATACTGAATTGCGACGAACTTTCTCTCAGGTTGAGATCTCTCTAGTGATATAAGAAAGAATAAGGAATTCTTATTTTTTTATCAGTACAAAAAAGATGAAGTCGCTACTTAGTATTTTGATCACAAAAAACCCTCTCTAGTCTCGGAGTCTGAATTAGGGTACTAATTATATATATGGAGGACGTATCATCCCTAGTACACCTTACCTAAAGTAAACTGTAGTATTTGTTTATCTAATACGAATTATGATATTTTTATGTTTTTCTAAATATTGATCTGTTTAACGTTTAAGAAAAGTCATTCTTCATAAGGAGGTCTTTATCTTATCAAGTTAACACCTAACCATTTTATAGTCAAAATATATGTTTGTACTTTTTTTGTTTTAATATTGAGCATACATCTTACGAATCATTCTGTAATCCTTGATATTATGACAAACCAAATAAATTTTATGGTATTTTTAAAATGTTGGCTAAGTTCTTATGGCTTTAATGAACTAATTAATACATCCATAAACTCAACCCTAAAAAATAAAATCTCAATTTAACATAAATTATCAAACAAAAAAACACATGAATTTAAATCAAATAATATCCAAAACAATCCAAAAATATATATAACAATAAACAATTTGTCTAAAATTTCACAATGTTATAGCAATTTGTCAAAAAATGGTTTAAGTTTATAGACTAACCTTCCCAAGCTTTTGAAATGTCTAGGGTATAATGAAATAGACACTAAAAGACTGCTAGAATAATGGCAGTACTTGTACCACGTGCCTCTTTCACTATCGACGGTGGTTTTATATGTTGTTGCTACTAAAGTATGGGTTGGTGGATCAGGTGGTCCCCTCACTTCTATTTGCTCCTATATTAGTGATGCTCCTTTATGCTATTCAAGAAAGGAGATTTGGCCTTCCAAAGCTTTTGTTCTCTTCTCCTTTCTTTCTTCGCACATGAGTATTCCTTCTTTTTGGTTCTCCCTCACCGTGATTGTTTATGGCAATCTCTTTTACTATTGCTTGATGGTCAATGAAGGGTGGTTATTGCTGAGAGATAGGAGAAAGTAAGGATTGAAATTGGCATTGTTACTGTTGATGTTGGATATGGGGACATGATGAAGATGGTATTTTTTATGTTAGATGACTTAAATGGCTGAAATGGTTTTGTCGCTAAAGGAGCTCCTGATACAAAGAGATGGTTGTCCTAGGTTGTTTACGGTGTGAAGAAACTAATGCTGCTAGTGGCAGAAGAAGGATTTATTTGTGATAGACAATAGATATGAAAGAAAACTTGTAGGCATTAGTTAAGGGATGGTGGTTGGTCAAGTGTTGGCATGGGACTTAATGCTAGTGATGGACTAAGAGCCAGAAAGGGAGTTATAGATGACTTAATTTCAATTAAGAAATGGTTCAAAAAGGGGTTGTTGACTTTGGTGAAGGGTGGTTTGTTTTGATTGAAAGGGAGGAGATAAAGGTCATATTTATTTGTAGATAAAAAGGAGGAAGATTGTAGCTGCCCTCACTATACTAATAGAGGTTGAGGAGGAAAAGACCTTATGTTTTTTGTTTTTCTTTAGTGAAAGGACATGTGGTCTAGGAGAAGCTTGGTTTGTGAGATTTTACATAAAAAAAAAATGTTGAGAGGGTGTTGGTGATGGCGAGTTAAGGAACATGATGAGATCTTACAATGACTTTTATTATTCGGGTAGCTGCAAGTTGTTTTGGGTTGGAGTTATAAGCTAGTGTTGGCCAGTAAATAGTTTTTATGAAAACAATAGGTCTATGATTTTTTGTATTGTATGGTTGTGTTTTGGAGAGTCTGTGAGCTGTGAGCTTAAGAGTTAGGAATTTTTGTAGGTGTGTTTGATTTTTTTTTGGTTCTCTCCTCAAATTCCTTCATTTTTTTTTTGTGTGGTACAACCACCAATGTATAAGTAAAACAATCTATCATTTTCCTCCCAATTACTTTTTCTCTAGGCAATTAAAAAAACTTTGGTCTCTTAATTTTGTTTTTGCATTTTTTGTTCCCTTGTCCAAACATTTGTTTCTTTTCCTTAATTTTTTGTATTTTGATATTTTTGATAAAATGAAACATCAACGTTGACTCAATGATTTTGAAAATAACATAAATACATCATTAACATATTTTTTATTTGTTTTTGTGTTTTGAAAATATTTAAAAAAATAGGTGGTTAAAATTTAGGTTATAATAGTATGACCATCACCCTAAATCAGATATCCTATCTTCTCCTTTTTTTAGCCATAACTTACTTGTCATGAAAGTAAAACATGGAGAATATGAATATTAATTCACATTTTGCATGTTACAAACCTTACATAGTTATTAGACTAGGCTAGTGACTATGTAAGTCGGGTTAAGTATAGCCTACATCATAAAAAAGAAGAAAAAAACATGTTAGGCCGTATATTGGTCTAACAAATCAAGTTGGGTTGTCTGTCGGTCCAACAAATTAGGTTGGGTTGGGCCTGAGCCTAACCCGTACTCATGGGCTTAGGCCTCGGATCCAAGTTGATGGGCTAAGCCCAACTCATACATAAAGGTATGGTTACCATACCTCATTTTTCCTTGGGAAACAAATACTTTTTTGGGTTATTAGATTGTGTTTTCCTAACATGCCCTAAATCTTTTTCTTTAGTTTTAATTTGTCTTTATTTTAAGGTCTAGCTAAACAGGTCCGTAAAATTTTTAAAAAACTCTGAAAGAAATTCAAGGACCATTTTGATATTATTTGTATGTCCTTCGTGTGTTTTCCAATAATTTTTTTCCTAATAATAGACATTTTTAACCACTTTTGACCCCACAAAAAATAAGAAAATAAAAGAGAAAAAATAAAAAAAGAAATCTAAAATGCAAGGGGATATACATGAAGAAAGCCTCAAAGATTGTCCAAGTTGTCGGTGAAGAACCAAAGTGACAAATGAAAAGATTGGATTGACAATTAGGGACATTTATAATTTTTAGGGTTTAACTTAGACAATCCTAAACATGTTAGTATTAAAAGTGAATAAGATAACAAATACAAAACATGTTAGTATCAAATATTAAGGTCCATATTGAGTTTATACTATTCATATTCTTACATCATTAGTATAACCTTTTCACCTGGATATAATGAACTTCACTAAATATAAGGAAAGAGAGAAATATAAATAAATAAAATAAGAACATAAATAACATATAAGTTAACTAAATAAAAGAAAGGAAATGACGGGCATAGACAAGAAATTAATGAAAGCAAAAATTAAGCATTACAAAAATATAAAGAAAGTAAGAACATGTTCTTGATCTGAAAATAAATATCCCTAAATGCATGACAAATGCCTCCTTTTATTGGTCAAGATTTGAAACTTTTGATTTGTTGACTAATTGTTGAGTGAGTGACTACATTTTAACTTGGTGACAATATTTATCTTCTTGTCTGAACAAAATGTTATTACTAACATCAAAATTTGAACAGACTCTCCCATGAAAATTCTAGAAAATTATCATAGCTTTTCAACAAAAAAATAAGGTTATTTGGACTTCTAGAACTCGAGATATGGGCTGAACACTGAATAGTGTCTGGGCTATACGACAGATTTAGACTTCTCCGTTATTGCTATAATTTGAACTTGAAAATAGTCTTTTTGAGTCTTAGACTTCTATGAAAGTTTTAAGCTTATGTCTTAGATTTCCATCCATATAGAGCAGACCTAAATCCAAGTTCTATAGCTCCAGTTATAATCCAACGACCAGACAGCATTCTAGTTTGGACTGAATCAACATCAGCTCCAGTTATAATCCAACGACCAGACAGTATTCTAGTTTGGATTGAATCAACATCTTTTTTTTTAAGCTTGGTCATTTGCTTGTCTTTTAAATTTCAGAAGTTAAGCTCATCAATCAATCCTTTTATGTATATCATATGCCTGCATTTAAGATGAACATTTACCATAAATTACAGGTATCTTATAATATTAGACATGATATTATAAAACATGTTCTAGTTAAGGAGTTATTGATACTTCATGTGCAAAATAATGATATAAAACCTTAATAAAAATACACTTTTAAGTACTAATTAGCTGGATCCAAACAAAAGGTGTCACCCTTTTTACTAATTTTAGGTGGTTTTCAACGACGATGATGTTAGAGTTGCTCTTACAAAGCCTCAAAAGTGGATAACGTAATCATCAATTGTTGTGATAATCATTTCACAAAACCACCAATAATTTTTATATGTTCACACTTCAAGCCTTCTCAGTGGGTTCTTATTAAAGGTTAACCAAGTTTCTCTTAAGATTAAAAGGCTATAAATAAGCTCAATGGTCTTTAAGTTTTGGAAACCACCAAAATCTTCACAACCAAGCTTGTTGCAAACCACCATCATAAAACCAACATAGGTACAAAGCTTACAATTGTAAAATGTATCAAAAACTTTCTCGTTTTGATCAGAGAGCCAAGCTTTGATGAAAAAGGATCAATCTTTGATTGAATCTTGCTTGAAACCCTATAAATACCTCTGGAAAATCAAGATAGAGGGGCAACAAGGAGTAGAAAAATAAGAGAGAGGAAAATAAGATAAAAAAAATTCAAAGTATAAAGGTTTAAAAGCCTAACACAAAGATTTCCTCAACTTTGAGAAAAATACCAAGCTTGAGAAAGAAAGGGCAGCACCTATTGTTGGAGCTTGTAAGGTATAAAAACTCTTTTAATCTAGCAGGTGATGTTCATGTTGCGCACCTTTAGCTCTTTATTGCATGTTCCAATGATGTTTTGAATTATTGTTTTTTTGGTGATTCATTGTATTGATCTTGTATTTTGGATAAATGCATGAAATATTGTTTATTTTTCCTTTATTTTGATGAGTTGTTTTTTACTATTTACTAGATATTTAGAAAATATTTTGATATTTATTTTGCTGAAATAAAATGATTTATGTATTCTACCAATTATGGCAGTAGGTGTTTGATGATTTGGGTCCAACGTTGTTTAGAGAGTCAATTTTGAATTTAAAACATGATGTTGTTATTGGCTGTCATTGAGGCTGCAGATATGAAGGTGAAACTTTATGCATGTTATTGATAAATTAATATTATTTGCTAGTTATTTGAATTCAACTATGCTTAGTATTGGCAATACAATTTATAAGGACAAAAAACAGTGTGTTTAAAGGCTTAGAATGCTAAATCTAAGTTTTGGTAGTAGTTTTTCAATTTCTAGAAATTTTTTAGATTCTATCTTCATATTCTTCACATGAACTTTGTCTTAGCCTCTTGTTTTGAAGCTGTTTTGGATTAACTTTTGGCACACACACATTAGCTTGTCATCTTTAACAAATAATCCAGGGTTAAAACACATTAATAACATGTATTCATGCATTTAGATTCTAAGGATCTTTTAACTGTCCAAACATATTTTGATCAAATCATGACTTTTAAGTGTTAATAAAAGAAAATGGATGCTTGACTCTTGATTTATACATGATTACGAATAAAATCATACCCTTGATTGTATAAATACTTGTTTGGTTTATGATTTTTTTTCCTGGGTTTTGGTTTGAATGTTCATCGTGTTCTTCATGTTCTTGGTATTTGATCTATTTTTGATAGAAAGATTTTATGTTTTGTGTTTTTTTAATCTATTTTTTATTTAATTGTTTCTTTTGCTTTAGTTTCGGGTCAAACCCTTGTTTTCAGTTTAGTTTAGGGTTGAACAAGTGTTTTTAAGTCAACTTGATTGGTTTTGTTTTGGGTCAGGTACTAAACCTTTGTTTGGTTAGTTACTTTTTTTGTTGAGGAATTTTTTGCCTAAAGGTTGTTTGACAAACACACTCTTATGCCTATTTTTATAGTTTTGTTTTGAATAAAAATATTATTTTTCCAAACATGCCCCAAATAAATTCCAAAAAACTCTAAAATTTTTCAAAAACTACTTTAAATTTATTTATGGGTCCTTTGCATTTTTTTTTAAGAATTTTATTTAATATCAAGGTTGTAAACTTATATTGTAAGATGCTAACCTGATATTAAAATATCTATTTTTTTTTATCAAAATCTAAAAAAAATTAAGAATTTTTTGAAAACAATTTCTCATTTTAAAAATAAAAATATATATTTTATTTGTTCTCCATTTAGCCAAGTCTCTCAAAAGACAAAAATTATATTTTGCTTAAAAAAAATATAAATATATAGTATGATTTAACATTTTTTATATATACACAAAAATTCAAAAAAAAAATCTTTGCATGTAGTTTTTGATTTAATAATCAATTTATTAAATCCATGATAACTTAGACAATATTTCATTAAACCCTAAAAATTTTAATTTAAGAGAATTAATGGTCAACATTCTAATATAAATGTTGGATGTACAAGTACGTTGACATTTAAATAACAGGAGTTTACTTGAAAATTCATAAAATTATTTTGAGCATTCACCAGTTTTAATTAGAAGTATTTTCCACTATAATATACAAGTTGTAAAAAACTCTTTTGCCTTTCTGGATAGGTGAACTCTGTTGGAGCACTTACATGGATTCTTTTCACAAAACTTTATTCAAGTATACGAGTCCATAATAAATTCACAATACCAAATTTATTCATGAAAATAAGTCTTTATTCTAAGTTATAAATGGATGATCGGCTAGGAACCCATCAATACCTTTAAGCAACATCTAGATCATATAATGCAACTTACATTAGATAAGGTGCGTTAGATGTGCTAATACATTTCCTAGCTACAATCAATTCCTTACACGAAAAATTCATATAAGACCAATCCACTTCGGCATCCTAGTGACTCTAAACCAAACAATTAGATGGCAAATCATTGATCAATGCTAGTTACACACATAAGACAAGACTATAGACTTACAACCAAACAATTAGATGGCAAATCATTGATCCTGATATTGTAATGCTAGTTACACACATAAGACAAGACTATAGACTTACACTATAAGATACGAACCTAATATTAAAAATATTTTTTTTCAAAATTTTGAAAAAACTTCCCTTATTTCAGAAAACAAAAAAATATGTTGTTTTTTTTTAAGAATTTTATGTGGTATCAGATTAAAGATTTCCATGTAAGATGTAAATTCGGTATTAAAAATATCAGTTTTTCTAAGAGTATTGTATTGTTTTCCTCCGTTTAAAACACACAAAATTTGAATTGTTTTCATGTATATGATCAAATTCTGAGGGTTTCATGCATATTCTCTAAAAAAAATCACATTTTTATCATGCTTTAAAAATATAATATAAATAATGTAATCAATTTATGATTATACTTTAGTATTTGGCAAAAATACCAAAAATCCCACAAGAATTAATTTTTTTAATTAATATTTGAAGTATTAAAATTTAGTTGTAGACTTTAACGTTTGGGGTATTAAATTACACTATTAAGTATATCCCTAGATATTAAAGATAAAAAATTACAAAATAAATACGATGCTAAAATTAGAGCCTTATAACAATTAAAATTTAACCTAATGAGGTAGAGACTTCCTCACAAAAGGAGATATACATAAAACCTTAGATGAGACAAAAGGAAAGAAACATGACTTAGGCCCCGTTTGCTTGATGGAAACTAGTTTACTTTTGAAAAGTGAATTATGCGAAAATGAATTCCAGAAAAGTGAATTAAAAATGAATTCCTGAAAAGTAAAGTATTTTCCGATGTTTGGTAGTGTTATGGAAAATGAACTGGAAAACACTTTCCAGTGTTTGGTTATGTTATGGAAAATGAACTGGAAAATAATTTATTAATATTTTATTTTTCTCAAGTTTATTAAAATAATAAGAAACAAATCTTACGAATTAAAAAGTTGAATGAGAATGAAATTGAAAAAAATATAATTTCATAAATTATCTCAAATAAAATAAATAATAATCAAAATAATAGAGATCAAATTATTTGAAAAAAAATGAAAGATGAAGAAATTAAAATAATAATAATTAACATTTAATAAATTATTTAAAAAAATAAGTAACAATTAAAAGAATGAGGATCAAATTTGATAGATAAAAAATTTCAATAAAAAATGATAAGAAAAAAATAAATAACAATTAAAAAATAAGGACCAAAGTTAATATAAAAAATTAAATTTTAAGAGATGAAATTAAAAAATAAATATTCAAAACAAAATATATATAACAATCAAAAGTTTGAGGATCAAATTTGATATAATCAGCAAATAATATGACATTTTTAATTTTTTTCACAACTTCAAGAAAAGTGTTTTGCGCCTAAATTTTATAGGAAAATATTTTTCTGGAAACCAAGCTAAATTTTCTTTTGATTGGAAAGTGTTTTTCTTTAACCAATTTTTCTAATGGCAAACAAACACAGAAAAGTTTAGAAAGTGGTTTTTTAGGAATCACTTTTCGGGAAACAAACATAACCTTTAATTAGCAATCAATCAATAATACAATTTACCTTAGGTATGGTGTACTTGAACTGATGTGTCTTTCACTTGCACTAGTTTCTTTACTAGACTCTTATATACCATAGATTTTCTAGTGACCATTGACACGACTAAAAGGTTGATGTCTTCTCTCAAGTGCAGGAGTGTCGAAGTAATAAATAATCCGGCAAGACCGGGGTCGAACCACAGGGAGGTTAATTGTACAAATTATAAACAACAATTATAAACAATAATTATAAACAACAACAATAATAATAGAAGCAATAATAATACTAATAATAATA
>NW_011500146.1:99111-103886 GCF_000495115.2 Populus euphratica | reverse complement strand
TAGTAGTAGTAGTAGTAGTAGTAGTAGTAGTAGTAGTAGTAGTAGTAGTAGTAGTAGTAGTAGTAGTAGTAGTAGTAGTAGTAGTAGTAGTAGTAGTAGTAGTAGTAGTAGTAGTAGTAGTAGTAGTAGTAGTAGTAGTAGTAGTAGTAGTAGTAGTAGTAGTAGTAGTAGTAGTAGTAATAATAATAATAATAATAAAGAAAGAGAAGAAGAAGAAGATGATGAGAACTTTGAGATGGAATATTAATGTAACGATTAAACAATGATAATAACAAATGTCAAGGTTAGAGGTTCCACTAATGGTATATCAAACAAGTATAGTATAAACTCTTATTATTGAATTGGAAACCACACACAAAGGAGGTTCCAATCAGATTATATATTGTTAACATGATTACATTAGTCATCTTATTCAATTAATGCTAATACTTGTAAATCTCGTCAAGCATTCATGATTATAACTTATGTTAACAACAAATCAAGTTCCTTTCATAGCTCAGGTGTCGGTTATACCATACATTATGGGCTATGAAAGTGCCAAGCATTTGTTGTACCAAGTGTTATATAACATAAATCAAGATTAGTCATTTAACAAGCAAAGTATTAAAGAGTGAACAAGATAGCAAATATAAAACATGTTAGTATCAAACATTAAAGTCCATATTAAGTTTACATTATACTTATTCTTACACCATTAGTGTAACCTTTTCACCTTGACATAATTAACTTAGCTAGACATAATGAAAGAAAGCAAAATAGATAAACAAAATAAGAACATAAAAGTTAACTAAGTAAAGGAAAGGAAATGAAAGGCATAAACTTAATATTAATGAAAACAAAGCATAAAAAATACAAAGAGAGAAAGGAAGAGCATGATCTTGATCTGGAAATCAAGATGCCTAAATGCATGGCAAATGCCTCCTTTTATAGGCCAAAAATGGGAACTATTGATTTGATGACTAATTGATAAGTGGGTGACCAACTTTTGACTTGGTGACAATCCTTATCTTCTCTTGTCTGCCCAAAACGTCATTGATAACGTCAAAACTGGAGCCAGTTGCAAACATGAAAGTTGTAGGCAATTGTCTCAGCTTTCTTGTGTAAAAACTTCAGCTCATTTGGACTTCTAGAACTCCAGATATGGCCAAAATACCGAACAGTGCTCGGGCTGGAAGACAGATTCGGGCTTCTTTGTTGTTGCTACAATTTGGACTTGATAATGGCCTTTTTAGATCTTGGGCTCCATATGAAAGTTGTAGGCCTATGTCTTACCTTTCTATCCATATAAATTGGACCTAAATCTGAGATATATAGCTCCAGATATGACCCATTTACCGAACAGTGTTCCGGTTTGGATTGCACCGACATCTCTTTTCTAAGTTTGGCCATCTCTTTATCCTTGCAATTTAAGTTCTTCAAGTCATCAATCAATCCTTTCATTTATGTGATAGACCTGCATTAAAAATAGACATTTACCACAATTTATAGGTATCTTATATTATTAGATACATTCTTATAAAATATATTTTAGTTAAGGAGTTATTGATACTTCAAGTGCAAAATGATGATATAAAACCATGATAAAAATGCACTTTTAAGTACTAATCAACCATGATGTGATGACAACTCTCTCAAATCAAAACTTTATAATTAAACTTAAAACACCTTTTAATTCTAGGAGGCAGATCCACCATTTGATATTATGCACGTCATGATAAGATGACAATTGCATTAGGGACTTGTCTAATTGGTTTAAACTTTGTTTATTTGATTGTTTGTTTGTTTGTTTTTGTTGGTTTGTGTAATTTAATTTTAGCATGCATTTTTATGTATTACTCATGTATTTTTTGTTTCTTTTTATATATTATTCATGCACAAGTATATTAGGTATGGATTAATACTTCTATAACAACCCTGGAATTTCAATTCAAAATAAAGAGTAAGGACTTAATAATTCAATTAAGATTAGGGTAATTGGTTTTTTTTTTTTTTTTGCAATCAATCAAAAATCCAAAAGAGTTTCATCTATATTTTTAGGTACCAAGTTATTGACTTTTCTTCCATAATTTTCAATATTCAATATTTCTATTTGTCCTATCATCCAAGACTTTCACCTCTCATTACATTACTATTTCTCAATAATCAAAATTACACATGTTTAAACAATTTAATATAACACATTTACATAGATGCAATTAATGATTATTCTACAAATTATAACTAAAATACATTACATAATTCAAAGATTTACAAAAAAGAACCATCAACGAAATTATAATTGAAATAAGTACATAATTAAAGAAGAAACTCATAATTAAAATTATACTACAAAATAAAAACTTTTGATAAAATATTGACGCTTTAAATTCTAAAATTTATATTACATAACAAAATAATAAATTCATTCATTACAAAATGACACCAAAAAATATAAGAAAAAGTAATCTACTACTCAGCATGATACAGGGATGTACCTCAAAATTAATTTAATACAATAATTTGATTAGACAAATAAAATAAAATATCAATAAATTCTTTCTTTCTTTCTTTAAAAATTTGCTTAGAAGATCATTAAATTAATTCATCCATCTTGTATTATATTGTAATTAAATTTCCAAATAATCCTTAATCCTTGAATATTAACCAAAAATATAATTCTTCGTATTGCCTATTAACTAGGGCATTAATTCCACTACTAGGTGAGTAATTTGTCACACATCCATTAAATAGGTGTTAATTCCATCAACCCAGTAAATTAGTTAAATGATTTATTCATTTATTAGGGGTACTAATCTCATTAATTATGGAATTAATTTCTCATCACGCCCCTTCTCCTAGGCACTAATCCCATTAATCTAAGAATTTGTTCAATGATTTGCCTATTCACGAGGATACTAATCTCATTAACCAGAGAATTAATTTTTCATAATATCCATTTACTAGGGTACTAATTCCTTTAGTCCATGAATTAGTTCAACACTTTGCCCATTGTTTAGGGCACTAATTCTATTAACCAGAGAATTAATTCATCGCATCACATATTTTATTTTCTCAAGTAAACAATATAACAATTACTAATTTATCATCTATAATTAATCAAATAAAAATACATATTGACCAATAATAAATTTGAGTACCATATAATTACTTGACGAGTGAACTCGAGCTGAAGTTCTTTACTGCAGCGTTGGCCTGGCAGCCTCTCTTGAATCGACAAGTATATCACTTCATTTCTTTTACATGTACAATATATACACACACACACAAAGACTCTTTCTCACTCAAACGTTTTAATCAAGTTTATTCATTCATATCAAACTTTAATTAACATCATTATTCTACTTTCCATGTTAAAACAATTAATAAAAAAAATCCATCTAATTATCCTTTCATTTGCCAAAAAAAAATGATTTAAATAGATACACGAACATTTCGTTCTTTCTTTTGTAAATTTTCTTCCTATTCTTCAAATTCCCACATTGTAACACAATTTATTTCATCATTCAAATAAAAAATATATTTTTTTTTTAATTTTAATTATTCTTGACTAATATTTAAACTTAAGGAAACCATAAAAATTTCATGTTTTATTCACTCTTTAACATTAATTTCATCTCTTTTATATACAATCCCAACATCTAATCAAAATTCTTAATGATGAAATGGGCCTAAGCAAAGCTAGGGGCACGAAAGAATTCAAAGATTTAAAAAGTTGTAGATATGATGATGATGGTGATGATGCTCAAAACTAAATCAAAAAAAAAAAAAAACAAGAAGCCTAAAGCCCGACACTAAGAGCATATCATACCATTTTAAGGTTTAAGGTTTAAGAACCCCTGGCCAAAAAATAGGTTGGGATATGAGCACTACTAATTCATTGTCGGTAGATTCCTTAAACATCTTTTTAACTTACAAATATACTTTTCTTTCATGTCCAAGAGTTAAAACCCATGTTATGTTTCGAATAAAGCCTTTACTAATAAAAGACAAACAATCTAGATTCGTAAGCAATGTTTTCTTATGCAAAACAAGCTTTTTAAGAAACTTCGATTATACTTTATTATTCATACAAGTAAAATAAGTGCTGAAAAAATATTTCCTTCCTCTGAAAGTCTCAATTCAAAACTTGAACCTTTCTGACCAAGAAGATGGAATATGAAAGGTCATTTGACATTCTCACTAGTATAAACACCCATAGAGAAATTCAACTTTATTGAAACTCTATCGACAAGAATTTTTTGAATTCTTTTCGAAATATTTTTTTATATATTAAAATTAAAATGGTTTTTACATTTGGAAATAACTTTGAAATTCCAAAGATAAAATTTCTCTATGGGTAACTCAACCTCTAATTAAAAACCAAACACTCTTCTCCAAGAAATCGTCCCTTGAAAATCCTAGCAAATAAAACAGGATAAAATTCTTGGGGGCATGATCAAACTGGGGTAACTCAAGAAACACAATAGGGCTAGCTCCACAATTCCTCTTCTAGAAAAACAAAGAATGGGAAGTAAAGATGACAATCTTTAAGATAAAGGTTTTTAGATAATGGGGTATGTCCATATCATTTGAGATCGCCAAATGAGCATCCCTTTCTCCGGGATCAAGATCGCAAGTTATATCTTAGGTAAGCGAAAACAAAAATGCCATAGAAACTTGCTATTAGGATCAAAACTTTAAAAATGAGAAGTTTACAAAAATATTGATGCAGATCTTTTATCAAAAGTAACAACAGATTCGACACCCGACATCACACCAATCGATGATTACTTTCC
>NW_011500146.1:89129-95285 GCF_000495115.2 Populus euphratica | reverse complement strand
TGCCGGGTTATTTATTACTTTGACACTCCTGCACTTGGAAGAAGATATCAATTTTTTAGTTGTGTCATTGAGCTCGATAAGGCAAGATATCAATCTTTTAGTCGTGTCATTGAGCTCGATAAGGTTCTTGTTATTTGAAAAACAATAAAGTTTTTGGAGACAACATCTTTGGCATTGTGTAGTATGCTTTCTAGCCCTCACAACTAGATAGTGTGCTTTTTAGTCCTATTTTTTTTTCTTTTTGAAGGAGCTTTCTAGCAATCACTTACTAAATTATGCTCTTCCTAGCCCTATATATTTTCTTCTAAATGCGCTTTCTAACCCTATTTATTTTCTTCTGAGGACGCTTTATATCCCTCACACACCAAATATTATACTTTCTAGCTCCATCTATTTTTTTTAAAAGAGCGCTTTCTAACCCTCAGATACTAAATAGTACTTTTTTAGCCTTATTTGTTTCTTATGAGTATGCTTTCTAGCCATATCTTTCATATGTTAGTGCACTTCCTAGCCCTTATATAATAGCTAATCCATTTTCTAGCCCTATCTATTTTCTTCTAAGTTCACTTTCTAAGCTTATCTAAGCATTGTAAAGAGAGGGCAACTGTCAAAACCTAATTTTCAAGTTTCCCCTAAAATTATGTCTTTCTTTTAAATGTCAAAAAAATAAAAATAAAAAAAGACAAGCAACTTTGAAATAGTAGTCTAAGAAGACTTTCAAATGCATGAAGGAACCAAACTGAGATTTTTGATAAAAATCAGGAACCCAATTATACCCAAATTTGAAAAATAATATAGATATAAGGTCAAATAAATGATTATTGGACAACTTTGCATACATATTAAGTCTAATGACTTAATTAAACTTTTAATATGCCAACTTGATTTAATCATTGACCTAATTAAAGGTTTATTGAAATTTAAGAATTAATTTGGGTTAAATTAAAAGAATTAATCAAGTGCAATAACTTAGTTAAACTTTTAATGGATCAAATTAATTTTATTATGGACTTAATTGGTGAAAAATTAAGTTTAGAAGATTAATTTGGGCTTAATTGAAAAAATTAGAATTTTAGAGTACTATATTTAATTTGTTTTCAAACTTGATTGGATGAAATCAATGATGAGATTGCTAGAAAGTCAAAGTCTGGGGCTCACTTAAGGGCTGGATTGCAGATTTTCAAAACCAAGGACCTTTTTGCAAAAGGCATGTGAATTTAAAGATCCAATTCAATAGAAAATGGGGGTGAAATTAAAGACTCGAGAAGTTTGAAGATAAATTAGGGATAAAATTAAAAATAGCCAAGACCAAGAACTAAGTTGAAGGAGGCCCTATACTTAGGGCATTATTTTAAAACTTGGTAGAGGTGGAATTGAGCTAATTCTTAGAATTAAAATTCAATTAAGGATTTAATTGAACAAATCATAAGATGGAGAGCTGAAATTGAAAAAATGATTTAATTAAACTTAAAGGCCACATATAGGATGTATTAGGGGTGATATGTCTTCCCCTTGTACAAATCATTTTCTTACTTAAACTCTCACATACCATAAGTTTTTTATTGATCATAATACTAGGTAAGGACTCCCTCAAATCATAACTTTATGATTAAATCCAAAACATCCTTTAATTTCTAGGGGGAAAATCCATCATTCAATGTTATACATGCCAGGATACGCATAAAAAAATTCAATTAAATGGTATAAGACTTTAGATAGATTTAGTAAATTATAAGGAGGGTTCAACATTTAGTTAATTCATGTTAGAGAATTTGAAGAAAATATAGGGTAGTTTAAAAATTTTTCCTTAATAATTTTTTATTTTGAAAAATTTCTTGAACTATATTAATTTTGTTTTTCAAATTATCCTACTTGTTATGATGTACTCGGCGTCGAATGGAGGATCTACCTTCTAGAATTAAGGGTTGTTTTGAGTTAATCATAAAGTTATGAATAGAGAGAATCGCTACCTAATCTTATAGTAACTAGAAAACTTATGGTCTACGAGAGTTTAGGTAAGGAGACTAATTGTTTAAGGATAAGATGTATCAATCTCAATGCTCTTTATCTATGATAAATTGTATTATTGATTAATTGTTAATCTAAGGCATGTTTCTATTTACTGGTCTCATATAAGGATTAAGACAGAGCTCTCTCTTCACGAGGAAGTTGTTTTTTTATCAAGTTAAATCCAAACCACTCAGAATCCTTATACCTGGAGATATATTTTACAATATCTTTTTTGCATGATAAAACACAATTTTATTTTTTTCAGAAAACATGAATGAAAACCTTTTAGAATTTGATGTTTTTTTATATATATAAAACATGCATGAAAACCATTTGGAATTGGTTGTGTGTATAAAAATAAAAACATATTTTTTTTGTGTTTTTGAAATGAGAAAATGATTTAGAATTTTTTAGATTTTTTGAAATTTCAGAGAATATAAAGAATTTTTAATACTGAGTCTGTATTTTATAGTGAAAGTTTATAACCTAATATTAAATAATATTATTGAAAAATATATTTTTTTTATTTCCTAAAATAAAGGAATTTTTTAAAATTTATTTGATATATGTTGAGAAAAATCATGTATTTTTAATATCGCTTTGTATCTTATTGTGTAAGTATAATTTTATGATTCTCTAAATAACATTGTTTTTAAATTATTTTTTAAAAAATTTGGAGTTTTCTAGACTCAATTTGATTTTTTTCCCCTTATGTCAAAAAGGGCTTTGAGTAAGTCAGGTTTAAGATGATTATTAACTCAAAATCCTTGTCCCATGATATATATACTTTCCTATAGCTAAACCCTTTACAATTCTAGGCTTCCAAATAAATAGTAGGCATAAATTTAAAGATAAAACTTTCACAAGGGTAACTAGGAAAAAATATCAAGTTTTTCTACCCTTACCCAAAATTCTTTGAAATTATTTTGAAGAATCACCTGAATTTTTATTTTTTTTTAATTTTCAAAAAATTTTACCTGAATTAGCTTGGATAATTCAAGTAATTCGAAGTTTTTTTAATAGTGTTTATCCATACATCCGGCGTGTATTTTCTCACTTTCTTTCCTCACATTTATAACAACATATTTTGCTTTAGATGCCTAGAGTTCCTGCCTCCTGGAATCAACTGGAACCGAAGTTTACCCAAGATTTCTTGCCTAGTTCGTGGCATTCTACTTCGATCCCCACCACTTCCAAAACCCTAAATGACCATTCTCAAATGCTCAAAAAGTGTTATCTTTAAACCAAGCATCAAAGATCAAAACTGCTCCTTTTCCTAATTTGTTGGTTTCGTGGATCCTATTTTTAAAAAATAAATTATATATTTATAAAACTCGCTCTTACAAATTATCCATAAATTAGAATGAAAACAAATAAGTGTCCCCAACCCAAAAATGTTTCCATTTAACAACATTTTTTTTCATTCGAGGAAATATACTTTCTCGAAAAGTATATTTTATGGGATTAGGTGAGTAAGTAAAATTTTAGTTATTTCAAGTTTTTATAAAAAATACATATCCTGACTTGAATTGATAAATTGTTATGCAAATTTCAAGTTTTTTGTTATTACATCACATGAAAAGAATGATATGTTCTTATTATTTTACAGAGTAAGTAAAGGTTACAATTTATACTAATAGCTTAATACCAAGAGCCTACATTATAGCCTACAATTAGACCTAATCATCTATGAATAAGGAAACAAATAAGTAAAGATTCAATTACAGTATTTGCCTAAACTGGATTTCCTATTCTGTGGTTGATTTCCTATGTGGTGCTTGGTTTCCTTTAACACTCCCCCTCAAGTTGGAGTGTATGTTAATTACACCCAACTTGCTAAGTAAAGTTCAAACTGTGTGGAGCTTAATGGCTTAGTAAACAAGTCAGTCGATTGGTGTGTAGTTTGAATATAGGCTATCTGAATCCTTCTTGCTTGAATTTTCTCACGTATCAAATGACAGTCTATTTCTATGTGTTTGGTTCGCTCATGAAAGACGGGATTCGATGCTATGTGCATTGCTGCTTGATTATCACAGAATAAGGTTTCCTGCTGTGTGTGATTTATCTGCAAGTCCTTCAAAATGTTTTTCAACCATGTAATTTCGCAGCATGTAGTAGCCATGGAGCGATATTCTACCTCTGCACTTGAACGTGATATTGTTGTCTATTTCTTGGTCTTTCATGAAACTGGTGCTTCTCCAAGTAAAATGCAGTAACCAATAACTGATCTTCTTGTGTCCTTACAACGAGCCCAATCAGCATCACAAAATGCTCGTAACTGAAGTGCACCTATGGATGGCAACAGGATGCCTTGCCCAGGTGTTTGTTTGATATATTTGAGCACTTTATAAGTTGCATCCAGATGTGGTTGGTGGGGCTTGTCCATGAACTAACTTAGGATGTGCACAACATAAGTCAAGTCTAGTCTAGTTATTATAAGGTAAAGTAACTTGCCAACTAACCTCCTGTATGTTGATCCATCTTCCAAAAGCTTTCCATCAGATTGTGTTAGGGACACATTTTGCTCTAAGGGAAACCGAGATGGCTTGACACCCAAAAACCCCATATCATCCAAAATGTTGAGTGCATATTTTCTCTGTAACAAACTAATGCCATGTTATGATCTGGCAACCTCGATGTCAAGAAAGTATTTAAGTTGCCCTAAGTCCTTAAGTTTGAATTGTTTGGACAACAAGAGTTTGATGTTCTCTATGTCCTGCAAATTATTCCCAGCTAATATCACATCATCAACATATATCAATAATGCTAGAAAGTTACCATGATGGCTTAGGACAAACAAGGAATAATCAGATAGGGACTGATGGAATCCTGCAGCCTTGAGTGCACCGGACAACTTGATAAACCACTGTCTAAAGGCTTGTTTTAAGCCATACAGGGATTTATGAAGTTTGCAAACACGTGTCTCCCCCTTTCGCCTAAAGCTAGGAGGCAAAGTCATGTATACATCCTCATCCAAGTCACCATGCAAGAATGCATTGTTGACATCAAGTTGATGTAAATGCCAGCCACGTAAAGCTACCATACTAAGTAAGAGGCGGACAGTGACCATCTTAGCTACGGGAGCAAAGGTTTCCTGATAATCAACTCCTTCAACTTGGCTGTAGCCCTTAACCACTAGTCGTGCCTTATAGCGTTCCACTGTCCCATTAGCCTTCAACTTGATTTTGTATACCCATTTGCAGCCGATCGGCCGTTTGTGGGATGGTAAGGTACCAAACTCCAAGTCCTAGTGGCCTGTAAAGCAGCTATCTCATGGTGCATGGCCTCACACCACTGAGGATGTTGAATAGCCTGTGAAAAACTAGTGGGTTCTTTGAGGAGAGTGAGTTGAGCAGTATAAGCTTTGTGATGGGGAGAAAGATGAGCATAAGATAAATAGGCAGAGAGGGGATAAGCAGTACCTGAAGTGTGAACCATGTTTGTGGATGATGTTGGGTCAGGCCTTGAAGGGAGAGTCATGGTAAGATGAAAATCCTGCAAGTAAGGAGTGGTGATAGAACAACTGCCACAATGAAGGGTAGGAATGGGCATAGGTGAGGAGGTGTTTTGTATGGGAGATAAATCGGGTAGTGGACTTGTAGTAGGACTAGTGGGAGATGGGGACTCTGTAAGGGGAGCTAGAGGAGTAGATGAGTTGGTAGAAGGATGGGTTTGGGAATTGGGTGAGCTAGGAAGTGGAGGACAGGGAAGCAAAGGAGGGGATTCAAAATGTATGTTGAAAGGTAAGGATGGAGTGGGAGTGGGGTTGGGAGGCGAAAATGATGGGGGATTAGTATGTGATGCAGATGTAAGAAAGGGAAATATAGATTCAAAGAAAACGACATCCTAGAGACTATTATTCGTTGTGTAGCTAGATCAAAAACTCTATACCCCTTTTTCCCATAAGGATAACCAAGAAAAATACATCGAGATGCTCGAGGATCCAATTTGGAGCAACTTTGGGCATTGGTGGAAACAAAACATAAGCAACCAAATACTCGTAAGTGCAAGTAATTGGGAACTATGTTGAAGAATGACACGACTAAAAGATTGATGTCTTCTCCTAAGTGCAGGAGTGTCGAAGTAATAAATAACCCGGCGAGACCGGGGTCGAACCACAAGGAGGTTAGTTGTACAAATTATAAA
>NW_011500146.1:84651-88131 GCF_000495115.2 Populus euphratica | reverse complement strand
ATTTACCTTAAATTAAAGGTATCTTATATTATTATAAAACATGCTTTAGTTAAGGAGTTATTGATACTTCAAGTGCAAAATGATGATATAAAACCATGATAAAAATGCACTTTTAAGTATTAATCAAAGAGTTTTTCATATGGTGTTTTTCCATGGAGAGTGGGGGTTGGTGTTCGATTTATGAGATAAGCGGAAGCAAGAATAGCGTCACCCTAAAATTGATGAGGAAGACCGGCTTGAAGAAGTAAAGCACGTGCCATATTTAACAAATGCCTATGTTTGCGTTCGGCAACGCCATTTTGTTATGGAGTATTAATGCAATTGGTTTGATGAATAATACCTTTGTGAGCGTAAGAGCTTTCAAGTTTGAATTCAAGACTATTATCACTACGAATCATTTTGACTTTGGAATAAAATTGATTTTCAGCCATGTTAATGAAATTGACTAGAAGATCCCTAGTGTTGGATTTGTGTTTCATAAGATAAATCCATGTGCATCTAGTATGATCATCAACAATAGTAAGAAAATATTTGGCACCTGAAGTAGAAGGAATTTTATAACTACCCCAAATGTCAACATGGATTAAATCAAATGAAGATGTAGTAGTAATGGAACTTGAAGAAAATGAAAGTCTGGTTTGTTTTGCTAATGGACAAATCAAACACTTGTCGTTAGAGCAAGAATTAACTTTAGGAAATAATAGAGAGACTTTAGTTGAGGGATGCCCAAGACGTTGATGCCAAAGGTTCGGGTTAGAAGTTTTGGCATGGTTGCAGGTTCCTTTTTTGGCTTGGTTGAGAAAGTAGAGACCCTCCCGTTCAATTCCCGTCCCAATCATCTTCCCCGAACGTAGGTCCTGAATCACACAAAATTGGCTTAGAAAAATGGTTATGCAAGAAGAATCAAAGGCTAGTTTGCTAATAGAAATTAAATTCAATCGAAAATATGGGACATATAAAACATTATCAAGGATCAAATTAGGAGATAGATGAACTCTGCTTATGTGAGTTACTTGTGCTATTGATCCATTTGGTAATTCAACAATGCGGCCATTAACCGGTCTTGAGTATGTGAGCAGATTTTGGTCATAAACCATATGATCTGTGCACCCACTATCCAAAATCCATGTGCTCCTGTTGCCATTAGAGAAGAGTGAAAAAGCTTTACCTGAGAGCTCATCATGAGTTGGACAGTTATTAACATGGTTGGCAGAGGATGTTTTAGTTTTTAACATGCTGAGTATCTGTTTGCATTCGTCAGGTGTGAAAGGAAAGTTCATCTCCTTCCTTTTATTCTCAAGGGATGCAACTTGATTTCCCTTGGAAATTGCCATATTAAACTCAGCTTCAGTTACTGCTTTCCTCTTGCGACAATATTCAGCCGTATGTCCTTTCCAACGGCAGAAAGTGCATCTGAGATGTGCGCGACAATCCTTGGTGTTATGATTTGTTCTATTGCATCTGGAGCATCTCTGTTCAGTTTCGATATCATGGCTTGAATTCTTTACGGCAAAGGTAGTAGCCTCTGGTTGAGCAAGACTTTTCCCAGTTGTCACTTCTGATTGTTTTTCATGACGAAGAACCAGTGAATATGTCTTGTTTATTATTGGTAATGGATCCTGCAACAGAGTGTTGCTACGAACACCCACATATGAATCACTAAGACCCATGAGAAATTTCATGGTTTTCTGTGTGTCCAGGTATGCAGCCACTTCCTTGATTGATCCACAAGTGCATGTTGGAAAGGTGTAGAGTGCATCACGCTCATCCCATAAACCTTTCAGTTTTGTGAAGCAGGATCCCACAGACATGTTGCCCTGCACACAGTTGTGAATTTCATTCTCAATATTAAATAACTGAACCACATTCACATGTGAATTTCATTCTCAATATTAAATAACTGAACCACATTCACATGTGAATTTCATTCTCAATATTAAATAACTGAACCACATTCACATGTGAATTTCATTCTCAATATTAAATAACTGAACCACATTCACATGTGAGAATCTTTCTTGTAAATCAAGCCACATTTGCCTGGCATCCTTGTAGTTAATGACACTGGTTGCAATATCTTTGGGCATAGATCCCAGCAGCCACGTTTTAACCAAACTATTACACCGATTCCATTGTTGATACTCATCTGGTTTCTTCTCATCTGGTTTCTTCTCATCAGGCTCCTTCATTGAGCCATCTATAAATCCAATCTTGTTTTTAATTGTCAGAGCCATAGTCATGGATTGGCTCGATGTGTTGTAGTTGTCTTCAACCAAAGGTTGTGGCATAAAAACAGCGCCAGGTTGATCTAAATGGTGAAGGTAAAGCTGGTGATTGGGATGATCCCATCTTGCTACTGAAGACATGCTTCCTTGGTTTTCGTCTCCCATGGAAGTTGGTTAAAGGGTTTGTGTTTTATTTTGATACCTAGACTAATTGCTCTGATACCATGAAAAGAATGATATGTTCTTATTATTTTACAGAGTAAGTAAAGGTTAAAATTTATACTATTGGTTAAACACCAGGAGCCTATATTATAGCCTACGATCAGACCTAATCATCTATGAATAAGGAAACAAATAAATAAAGATTCAATTACAATATTTGCCTAAATTGGATTTCTTATTCTGTGGTTGATTTCCTATGCTATGCTTGATTTCCTTTAACATCACTCTCATGAAAACCCATTTAACAACGATACTAACACTAATTTCACAAACCTACCAATAACTTCACTTCTGTTACTAGGTAATCTCGAACCATTTAAAAAATGTATGGGAGGTACGTTATAAATTATTTTGAATTCTTGATGGAGTTCAAATAGATTAAGTAAAACATTTATTATGTATGTATATTTTTGGAATGTTTTCTTAATTCAATTATTTATACGTGTGTGTGTGTTGTTTTTGAGATTATGATACAATAATTTATATGTATTTTTTATTATAATATTTTATTAATGTTTAATATCATTTGTATTTGTAAATGAGAGTTATTATTTTTCTCCGACCCAACGATTCAATGACTTGATTTCAAGATCCAGTTTTAAATTATATTGAATTTAATTGAAGTTAATCGATAACCTTAGTTAGCATTTAGATTTTTTTTTATTTCAAAACAATATTATTTTAAATTATTCCAAATCAACTAAGTGGGCTTTGGTTTAATTACTTTGCTAGATGATTGATTATGTTTATGGTAAGGCATTGTCGATTAATTTAAGGTATTGTTAAGCTGCATAATTTCTAGGGAGCAGCAAGATAATTATAATTAAATCATGATAATTTTTTATATTCATGATCTCGAAGAAAAAGGGTCCCACTATCACGAGGTGGGCGTACAACTTGGTCTCGACAAGCACGCTTGAAAGTTGAAAGTTGCTCTTAATTAGCACAGCGTGGGACTTGCGTCCATATTAAGAAAATTGAATTCTTTTAATTTGATAGTCAAATTCATGGCATAAAACATATCATATCATAT
>NW_011500146.1:55769-82164 GCF_000495115.2 Populus euphratica | reverse complement strand
GAGTGTATGAAAGCACTATTGGGACATTATAATATGCTCGTCCAGACCCCACCTTTACCGTCAATAAACTTTTTTCCAGTTCATGGAGTCCCTTTGACTTGCTGTCAAGCGTGTGTTGCGCTACGTGCAAGGCACATCTTCTATTGGTTTACATGTCAAGAAGTCCTCGACCATTTAGGTAAGACGTTTTATCTTATGCAGACTGGGCTGAGTGCTGAGATGACAGACGCATCTCCCACGGGATTTGCAGTCTCTAAATCCTCTTCCTTGAGCATTGCGCTGTTACAGTGTTTGTTATTACTGTTGTATTTTTAAATTTAAAAAAACATATAAAAATAATATATGTTTTTAAAAGAAAAGATATTCTTAACGCCATCATATTAATACAATTTAAAAGATCTGAATTTAAAAGAAAATAAAATTTTGCAGCGAGCCGCGTTGGGAAACAGCGCTAGGAAATTTTCCTTACCGAGCTCATCATGATCAGGAAGAAGGCATGTTGCAGCCTTATAATTCAAAAGACAGATGGGACTTGTGCTACAGAAATGATTACTTTGAGTTGCCTCAAAGTTTGATTAAGCCCTAAGCAAGAAAATGGTTTAAGAAATATGAACAACAAAAGCCGTTCATTGGATGACTTTCGTCCATGGAGGTTTTGTTGACTTTGTTCACGTGGCCATTGAATTTCGAGAGATACAATGGTTTCTTGCTTTCGTAAAAGTGGCCACCTCACTCACTTGAACAAGAATATAATCATGACTCCCAGCGCTTTTCTACTATTCATTAAAATGCTGCAGCAAAAAGCATCCATCGATAGGTTGTCTACCACTTTATTTTTTATTTTCATTATTGATTTAACGTTATTTACTGTAATTTTACAGTCTTACATAATATTTTTTTTTAAATAATGATATTTTTTTATTATTATCACATCAAAACTATTAAAAATACTAAAAAATATTAATTTATTATTTTTCTCAAATTAAATGTATTTCTAAAACAGAATTTGAAACTAAAACAAAAACATTTATTTTTTCAAAAAATTACAATTATAACTTTTCTTAAATTTATTTTTTAAATCATAATCATAAATTTCCACGAACACACATTAGGATTTTACATTAGAGATATATTTATAAAAAAAATTGAATTTATTTTTAATATAAGTATAGTAAAATAATAAAAAATAATTTTAAAAAATAAAATTAAAAACTAAAATTAAAAAAAAAACGCGGTGTGTCAGTTTCTTGTATAAGAATGAGACTTTCATCCTATGATATACGAAAGTCTATCTCAATATAATGTCATAATCTAGTTTGTTAAAAAATACTTTCCATCTTTATAGTGTCGCTTTCTTGTTTAACACCATACCACAGGGCTAAGGGTGCAACGGGCCCTCTGCCACACCAGCCGGAAAATAGACCTGGGCTTAATTTCTTAGGCTTTGATTGCCTTGCATACGGTTTCGATTTGTAAATTTAGTGCGGCTGTATGTGTTTGAAACTTGGTTTAAAATATTTTTAATTTAAAAATATATTAAAATAATTTTTTAATTTTTTAAAATATTTTTGAGAAAAATATATTAAAAAAATATAAAAAAATAATTTTTTCATAAATTTTTTTAAAAACATGAATTAGATCGGTTTCCAAACAATAATAAAAAAACCAATAGTTGCCCCACCGTGCCGAACGGTGGCTTTCTTCAGCTGTACTCCATGGAGGTACTGGGGTGCTTGGCTAATTAATTAAAGAGACCCATTAAATGTATACAATCAAAAAGCCACGTAAACCAACGAATCCTAGCAATTAAACAGCTAGAAATTCTTATACTTGTATACAATCAAAAAGCCCGAATAATCTCTCTGCATGGTATAAAATATACAGAAGTCACGAGTCAATAAGATTGTTTTTCTAATTCAAAACTAGTGATAAGATTTAGGATTAAAACAGACCAAATCGCAAGTTAATTTGAATTTATTTAATAAAAAAATCATTTTAATATTTTTAAATTATATATCTAAAAAAATAAAACAACAAGTTAGTGATATAACATTCGAGTAAAATAATTGCTTTAATCAAGAATATTCAAATAATTTCTTGTTAATTTATTATTATAGTTCAATATTTTTTTTTGTTATAATTATAAGTATTTGGATCAGCTTATATATACTTCGATTAATTTTTCAAGATTTTAAATTTAACAGTTATGTAAATTTTTAATGGCTAGAAAAATTTATAAAATTTAAATTTATAATTTATAAAAAATAAATAAAAAATCTAACAAGTTAAATTACTATACATAAAAATACATTAAT
The DNA here is from genome assembly GCF_000495115.2 of Populus euphratica. Classification (NCBI taxonomy): domain Eukaryota; kingdom Viridiplantae; phylum Streptophyta; class Magnoliopsida; order Malpighiales; family Salicaceae; genus Populus; species Populus euphratica. Next base: position 79,849 of record NW_011500146.1, on the reverse strand, counting down.
AATAATTGGATAAAAAATACCCCTCTAAAATATACCCGTCTAAAATTTAAGTTTTGGGGCATGGAGAAGTGTATAAAATCTTAATTATTGATGATTTTGTGAGGTTGTGGGAGACGAACGAGGACATATAATGTGATGGGGTAGGCATGGTGGGAGACTCGTCCATCTATAAAAATTCAAGAAGTGACAAGGGACTCCTACTAGTACTCGTAAAATGATTAAAAACAACTACATAGTGGATTTTAGTGGCAATGCACCCTGTTTTTCTTGTCTAGCCAAAATTGTTTTCATGTGTTCCTGTCTCTCTCGTTACTGCCCAAACTATATATTTATTTTTTTGATTTACGTGGGGTGTCTGGACTAGCTTGCACGCACTACGACTAATTTTCACGGCCTATTGAACACCCTGCAAACCCAGTAGACATTTAAAGCACCACGAGAATGACAGACGTGCACGCCAGGACTCGAACCCATGTGCAGTGAAAAAAAACAAGCTCATTTCACCGTTAGACCAAACCCTAAGTGATTTTATTATGTCAGAGTGTGGATCTTGCTAGCTTCTCTTCAGCAACACCATTGTCTTTCGTTCTTATCTTGTCATCTCATTAGAACACCGCTCCATTTTTGTCATTAAATTACTAGTTTACTCGTCACGCTACGTTGTCACGGTGCTTTATATTAAAATTATTTTAAATATAAAAAAATATATCTAGATCCAATTATTGAACTTTTAATATTGTTGTTTAAATTTAACTCTTTAAAATTTTATACCACGGGAGTTTGTTTGCATTAATTCTAACTCAGTACTATCTTTATATAGTCAAATTAGAAAGTACATCAGTCATGTATTATTATTAAAAAAAATAATTATATTTTTTTATAAGATGTTCAAATAATTTCTTGTTAATTTATTATTACAATTCAATATATTTTTTTTGTTATAATTATAAGTATCTGGGTCAGCTTATATATACTTCGATTAATCTTTCAAGATTTTAAATTTAATAGTAATGTAAATTTTTAATGGGCTCGAAAAATTTATAAAATTTAAATTTATAATTTATAAAAAATAAATAAAAAATCTAACAAGTTAAATTACTATACATAAAAATACATTAATAATAATTAGATAAAAAATACTCGTCTAAAATTTAAGTTTTGGGGGCATGGAGAAGTGTATAAAATCTTAATTATTGATGATTTTGTGAGGTTGTGGGAGACGAACGAGGACATATAATGTGATGGGGTAGGCATGGTGGGAGACTCGTCCATCTATAAAAATTCATGAAGTGACAAGGGACTCCTACTAGTACTCGTAAAATGATTAAAAACAGCAAGTGAAATTCTGACCTAGCGGTGAGAGGAGCTTGTCTCTTCTTCTGTATTTGGATTCGAACCTCACCATGCACGCCTGTCACCTCCGCGATGTCTTACCTGTTCACTGGGCTTGCAGGATGTTCAGTGAGCCGTGTGGATTAGTCGTGATGCGCGTAAGCTGACCCAGACACCCCACATAAATTAAAAAAAAAATGATTAAAAACAACTACATGGTGGATTTTAGTGGCAATGCACCCTGTTTTTGTTGCCTAGCCAAAATTGTTTTCATGTGTTCCTATCTCTCTTGTTACTGCCCAAACTATATTTTATTATGTCGAGTGTGGATCTTACTAGCTTCTCTTCAGCAACACCATTGTCTTTCGTTCTTATCTTGTCATCTCATTAGAACACCGCTCCATTTTTGTCATTAAATTACTAGTTTACTCGTCACGCTACGTTGTCACGGTGCTTTATATTAAAATTATTTTAAATATAAAAAAATATATCTAGATCCAATTATTGAACTTTTAATATTGTTGTTTAAATTTAACTCTTTAAAATTTTATACCACGGGAGTTTGTTTGCATTAATTCTAACTCAGTACTATCTTTATATAGTCAAATTAGAACATACATCAGTCATGCATTATTATTGAAAAAAATAATTATATTTTTTTATTAGACAACTTATATATATCTTGATTAATTTTATAAAATTTAAAATTAATAACTATATAAGATTTTAATGATCTTGAAAACTGATAATTTCTAAATAACAATTTTAGAATTAATTAGTTAAATTATATTTTTTAAAATTAAAAAAAAATAATTATATTTGTTTAACCATCTTATTCTTGTTGAGATAGATTTTTTAAATTTCACAACTCCACGAGCACTGTACAACCTTTCTATCCTCGGATTATTAGAGCCTAGAGGTGATTGAGATTTTATCTTCTTTCCCATGTTTTGGTACAATTAGTATTTTAGCAATAATTACCACTACAACAAAATAGTGTTAGACAATGTCTGTACAAACATGGTCATAGGTTTGTATCCTCGGCTTTATTGATGAGATTGTTCACGAGAAAATTGGCAGTTTGCCACATCAGTAAATATGCCAATGTAAATTATTAATATATAATTTTATAGTATATCTATACCTATTTAGATTGACTCAGTGGTATGTGAATTTGTTGGCATGAATATTTGAGGGTGTTTAAAATGTAATAATAATAATTTTTTAAAATACTTTTTTATTTAAAAATACATAATAATAATTTTTATTTTTAAAAAATTATTTTTAATATTAATATATTAAAATAATTTAAAAATATCAAAATAATATTAATTTAAAATATCAAAATATAAAAAAATTTAAATTTTTTAAAAATATTTTTAAAATGTAAAGATAAATCAAGCATTGAGTTCATCACCATAGCTTGTAGTTCAATAAATGATACGTTATTCTTCTTTTTTTTCAAAACAAAAAAGATATCAAAATCTCTCATTTCTCACCACAATAACAATAACAATAATAATAATAATAATAATAATAATAATAATAATAATAATCCTTTCTCTCATATTAACCATCAATGCAACAAGTCGTGCTGGTTAAATTGGTAATGGTTTGATATCATTTACAATTTTCTTTTTTGTAACTTTTTTTTTAAAAAAATTCTTTGAAAGAAGAATAAGAAACTTATTTGTTTTACATGTCTTTTTCAAAAATTAAAATAAAAAATCCAACAACCACTACCTTAAGTTTTGAAGATTAATCTACAAAGAATAATTAGTTATATCCTACTAATTATTCTATGAATTCACTTCGAAGAAAACAAAAAAGACATGGGTTAGAGAAAAAAATAAAATCTATAATCAATACAAAATAATTAAATCTTTTTTCATGATAAACACCATAAAATATTCACAAAAAAAAAACCTCTTCAACTGCCAATTTTTTTTAATCAACGCTGCAATCAAATAGTAATTAATATATATAAAAGATCAAACAGTTCTTGATGCAAGGATTGTTGAATTCCTTTTGTTTTGGAATTTAAGATTTCAAGTGCATATCAAGAAACCTCATGCTTGTTATGTGCTCAGGGATATTAAATTTCTGTGAAGTGTAAAATCTTTAAAAGAAAACTCCCCTCTTCAGAGAGAAATTGCTTTCTTTTACAGAATAAAGAAAATAATATACTACTATTCCCAACAATTTATCAAAATACTACTTATTGCTTTATCTATTGTGTATAATGTCAAAACTACTATACATATCTTTTATATCTTTTATATGTTTTTTTTTTAAAAACGAACAAACAAAATGGATGGAGCATCCCCAAATAAAAATATGTGCAAATAATTTGTTTTAAAAAATATAACGTATAGCAAAACTAATTTGCAAACTAGCATGATTAAAAAATAAAATAAAATAATGCAACTTAAGTAGTTGCTTACGTAAACCTTCATGATTGTGTTTTCCTTTTTTCAAGTGTTCTCGGCAGAGCATTAAGTGTTTTTAAAGTAATTTTTTTTAAAAATAATTTTTTTATTTTTTATTTTAAATTAATATATTTTTTAGTGTTTTTAAATTTTTTATATATTAATATCAAAAATAATTTTTTAAAAATAAAAAAAATTATTGACAAGTATTATAACACAAAAAATTATTTAAAAAATTACCACAACAAAATTTTTAAAATAAAGCTTTAAGTGGAAATGAGCTCTTTAAGAAAATTTGAAAATAAGATAAATATTGTTTTTTATAGTTTTTTATTTAGAAATTTATCAAAATAATATATTTTTAAAATTTTATTTTTAATATCATTATACCAAAATAATTTAAAGAAAAAAACTTTAAAAATTTACAAAAATATGTTTGAATTGCAGAAACAAAAGCTGCATAAACATTTTTTTTTTTCGAGTCGGTGATAGTTTACAAATTGTTCCGGTTACCTGAGTTGTTTTTTTTTAAAATTCGTACAGAAATGCAGGCTTGTTTAGCTGGGATTGTTGATCAGAGGCTTCTTTCTAAAGAGAGTATAGTCAAAGAGACACAACGTGGCAAATATCGTCGTCCTTGAAGACACAAGCATGTATATGGAGCAGGGTCTTAAACTTGGTGCAAGCTGTTTGCGTGTGTGAGCAGGTGAGTAAGCTTCAGCCCCAATTGCTGACTCGTGCAGTTTGAACGAAACCGTGCTTAAACAATCCCTCCATAAACAGACGAATTTATCAGTGTTCAGTGCTAACGAATTGCTTATTTCTATTGGGCATAGAAAACAAGGTGGAATTAACAAAAGTCAAGATGATGAATCCTACGTTCAAAGAACAAGAATCGAGGAATTATGAACAGTAAATCACATGGGGGCCATGCTGGGCACTGGCTGATACCGGTGCACCACATCCCAGGACTTATGCAGGGGCAAGGCTCGCACAATTCTCTCTCGGATTCTGGTCACCGGTTGGCTGAACCCGTTTTCCTATGCACTTAGGACAATGCCCGATCCTGTTTGCTTGATTTTTCAAGGATTTGTACTATGTATGCATGTGTCTAAGGTGCTACTGTCTGTTTCATGCGACAGAATTTCATAGGGTAATAATTTTGAAAAACCTTCATCAATCTATGCCTATATGTAGCTAGAATAAATGGCCTTGCTCTCTGACATTCACAGCCACAGAGTATTAAATCCTTCTTACAACGTGAGCATGATTGGAGATAGTCATTAGCCGAGAGTTAATTAATAATTATTGATTGGACCTTTGTTTCTTGGACTGATTAGCTATAGGCTATTCTGTTCTTCGGTTCAGTGAACTTGCTCATCAAGCAGACCCAAAAAGCAACAGCAAACCATCAATTATGAGCTGGGGTCTTGGTTTTTTAATGTACCCAGTGACCCAAATAGCTGAAATTTACTGTACTTACATGAAGTAATGTTAAATGTAAAAAACACATGATAAAAAAATTGAAAAATATACATGGATTATTAAATCATGATTTTAGAGTAAAATCCACTTATAGATCTCACTAATTCAATAATCTACATGAATTTGTTTTTCTTTAGCATTATTTCTCTTGTGGGATATATAAATATTTTTGCTCTTTGGCAATAATAGAAAATATATCAGAACTATTTCATTATATCATCGTCCCTCTTTAATGGACTGTATATGGATCACTCAATCAATAATTGCTTGGAAACTAGGAGTCCATGAATACGTCCATGTTAAGAACTGGTTTGAAATTAATGTTTGAAAGAATATTTGTCTCGAAAAAACACGAGAAAATCCTCATCTTGCCTGTATAAACATTCTCTACTATAATCTACACGGTGAAAACTACAGTTCAAGCTAACAATCATCAAATTTTTTATGCGTTTTTGACTGGAAATGCACTAGACAAATAGGCAATAGACCTGCCTCTCACCCAACACGCAGCCAACACATACCAATCTCATTGAACGTTTATGGGAAGTTGCCTTCGCTGATTTGAACCCTCAAACTGCCTATTTTTATTGTTAAAGTGAAAATAAACAGAGAACATTTCGTTGATTGCGCAGTTTCATCCACTAAGGAACTCTTTTTTTTTTTTTGGTGAACACTAAAGAACTTTTTTAATTTAGCAAGAACCGACATTGCCCTTAATTTCATGGCCTACATGCATGCATCGGACTAATGGCTGGTTCACTGCTAAAATTCTAAGTCACATTCATAGCCCCTAACTAGTGGTGTTAGATTTGCTACACTACACGCACATAATGGAGTTCCTTCCTCACTGAATTCTAAGACGCAACAAGCTTGATTTAAGACAATAACACTACAATGTGACTCCTAGAGTTCCAGTCTCTATGCAAAGAGAACTACTTTATGGTTAGCATATTTTAATTAATGAAGATGGTGACTCATGCTTGCTATCAAGTCCAGTTTTAATTTCGATCAAACTCGAATAACCGGATAAAATAACCCATCATTGAGGTGGTTCGAACCAAACCGGGCTCGAAGCCAAGGTTGGATGTCGGACCGAGCCTTCCATCTGCGGTTGCAAAATCATTGAAATTCACCAAAAAAATGCATGGGCATCTTTGGATGCTCCGCAAGCCTACGCCTAGTACTCGCTAAAAACTGCATGCCTAGATTTTGCGTATATATTTGTTCACAGGTTGCTGCCATGTCCATATCTAGGAAAAAGGGCACGACGATCTTGAAACTTGGAAACATTTGTCTAACAGGGTACCATTGATTAGATTGGATTATGGTATATCTAAGCAGTAACTTCTCAAGAACACCCTCCAAACTACCCTATAAGCAAGCAAGAAGACGGCAGAGCACGGAGGGGTGGAGGGCTAGTTCTGTCACTGAAGAGGGAGATTATTTGTCCTTGATTTGGCCTATGGCAAAGGACAACGCACAGTGGCTTTATTTATGACTTGAAGATTTATGAGGGTTGAAAATATCTTATGAAAGATTAGAAAGTACTCTGCCCACGTTCTGTCCTTGCTCTCTCTACACGAAATTCAATTCTGAGTCCTTACTCTCTCTCTCTCTCTCTCTCTCTCTCTCTCTCTCTCTCTCTCTCTCTCTCTCTCTCTCTCTCTCTCTCTCTCTCTCTCTCTCTCTCTCTCTGCCCTTCTGTCTTCTTATTTTCCTTCTTTCCCCTTACCTTTAGTTGCCACCTATTATCTATACATGTTGATGTCATAAGGAGTAAATTACTGAATATGTATTGACAAGGATTATAAAAATACTTATTGAGCTTTATTTAATAAATTAGAATTTTAATTTGATACATTTTTTATTTTAATAATTAAATACTCGTAAATTCAAATCTTATTTTTTTTTAATTAAGACAATCCAATTAAGTATAAGATAATTTGAATTAATATGATTATTTAATTCTCTGGTTGTGCCTCGAAAAGAAAATTCCAGTATTAATAGTGATTAAAATAAAAGGTATAAGAGAAAATGAAAAAAAAGAGAGTTATAATTCGAGCTGAGTTTTGCAAGAGCGGCACCATTAGTTCTTATGCCGTCTGGAAAAACTACAGGTTGATGATGCTTCTGGATTGCACATCCAAACATTCTCGTAGAGCATCTCAAGAGAAAAGTTTTTTAGGAATATTTTTAAAATATAATTTTTTAAACAGTATAAATAAAAATATTTTTATTTATGTATTTCAAAGAAAAAAAATCAAAAACTAATTATATTTTAATATATTTAATATTGATATAATTATTTATTAATTATAACTATATAAATAAAACCCTAATTAAAATATTTTTTTGACTAAAAATATATTAAATCAATTTTTAGTTTTTGTAATTGGATCATGAAAATATTATTTTAATTATCTTATATAATTCTCCCCTTACCTATGAAAATTAAAAAAAAATATTTTTTATTTTTTATCCTTTGCTTTTGTTTTTACTCTCCCCTCAAAGACGTCCTTGGAATAAAAGTCACAAATCCCATGACTTGACATTCTAACCATTTATGATTACCTGCAGGAGGATAAAAAGATACACTTATTCTACACTTGTAAATTCACAAAAATAATAATTATTAAATACTGGAGAAAAAATTTATCAAATTTTGGTTAAAATTAAAAATATTAAAAAATTTCACAATAATAATAATAATAATAAAAATATGAAGGATTATATTAGCTATAAATTATAATAGTTATGATGATAATACTAATGATAATTAAAAAATAATAATAACAATGAAAATTAATATAGGTATATAATTGGATAATATTATGAATTAATATATGTTATTTTTTTATGAATTTTTATAAATGAAGTATTTTTTTAAAAATAAAATTAATTTTATAAAACATTTTAATTGAATAGTTATTTACATATAGAAAAATTACAAAAAAACTTTATATTAAAATATTTACACAAAATAAATTCCCCGTTGTCCAGATGAAAAAAATAGTCACTCGTAATCAGGGGGTGGAAAGTGATGGAAGGAGGAGAGAGCAAGCTCTCTCTTAAGCCGAGCCGAGCCGAGCCGAGCCAGAGTAAAAAAGGCAATGAAAACTGTGAAAAAAAGGGGAAACGGTTAAAAGTAAAAAACAAAAAAAAAAAAGATGACGGAAGCTAACTAACGGCAACAATTGTCAGTTAGCCTGCAGCAAAAGACGGTTGTTAGCGCCCCTTGTGAAGACGCGGGAATCTTTTCAATGTACGGTTAGGTTTACACTGTTAATTATGGGTCCCACCATAAAGAAAACTCTCTTGTACAGTACGCTTCCCACCACCATGCCCTCATCATTGCTCTTCTCTTGTACTGTATATATGTACATACACCCATACGTAGGGTACACGTATGTCTTTTCTGGTTTAATGATAATTTAATTTTCTTTTCTAGCATTTTAGTTTAAGATTTTAGAATGTGTCTTGTATTATGATAGTTTTTATAATTATAGTTTGAAGACCATAAGGGCCATAAACCAAAATAGTCTTTGCAGTGCAGGAATTTTGAGCTGGTTCAATCCTTGTTTTTCAACTTGCTTTTTGGGCTTCGAAACAACAAAATTGAGTTATATGCCCCTCATATGTTTTGTAGACCTTCATCTCAGCTATTTGAAAATGGTGACGAACATCTGGAGCTAAGTTGTATAGCTTCTTTTGTAGCACATAATGAATCATTGTTCAGTTTCACTGCCGGGCTCTGCCTGTTCAGTAACCTAAGATCTGAAAACACATTAATTTTCCCACGAGGTCAATAGTTCAAAAGGAGATTCAAAATTTTAATTGTCTTATGCAACATATCCAAAATATTTAAAAATCAAGCATGAATAGTGGAAAATATACATGCTGAAAATTCCCTTATCAAATAACCTTAAAAAAAAATCAACAAATAGAAACTTAATCTAGAAACAAAATTAAATAACAATGAAACTTACCTTAGGTAGGGTGCACTGGGGTGGTGCGTCTTTCCCTTGCACAACCAATCTCTTACCCATACTCTCACAGACTATAGGTTTCCTAATAACAATAATACTATGTGGCAACTCCTGAACTTCATAATCATAACTTTATAATTAAACTCAAAATCATTTCCTTTTCAAATACCTCTCAAGAGGCTTAACACACCATTATACATTGTCACGTGATAAGATACATTGTCCCGCGACAGGATGACTACTCTAGTAGGAGACACTTTGTTTAGTTGGAAGATACATTGTCCCGCGACAGGATGACTAAACTTTACTTGATTGATTATTTGCCTATTTGTTTTGGCTTGTTTAAGTTTAGTTTGTATTTTTACTACTTTAGCACACATAAGTATATTGGGCATGGATTAATGTCCTTATGCATTTTAATCTTAATAAACTCAATTCTAGGATAGGTCGAGAGTAACAGTTTGCCTCATGACTTTTAGGTGGGGTTTAGATTCATGAAACATCTAATTATGAGTTAAGTGCTCACTCGATAATGGCGGCCACATTGTGCCCCAACCATTCCTTGTAAACACATATATTGTCTTTATGTAAGGTGGTTATTAGGTAATTCATAGACCATTTTAAGACCAGGTAGAAAGCCTACCCATCATGTAACGAACTAAAATTTACCTTTAGGGTATGGACTCCCTAATAATTCATTTTACATTAAGACAAACCTTATCAATAACCCTAAACTCTATAGGATTTTCTAAACTAAAACCATAACTTTCCTAAAAAATGTTTGAGATGATCATAAAAATCAAAACAAATAAAATAGTAACAGTAAGAAAACTAACATTTTGGCAAAAGCAAGTTGGGAGGATTTCAAATGTAGAAAAAATTAAGTTACAATTTTAGATATAATAGGAGTCCAATTATGCCCAATTTTATCAAAATTAGAGAGACAATGTAGATTCAATATCAAGTTACATGATTATTGGATGAATCTACATAAAAGTTAAGTTAGGGACATAATTAGATTTTTAATAGGCCAATTTGATTTAATCATGGGTCAAATTAAAGTTTAATTATGTTTAATAATTAATTTGGGTATAATTGAAGGATTTAATTAGATGCAAGGACTTAATTATACTTTAAATAAGTTAAATTAATTTTATTAGGGGTTTATTTGGTTAAAAATTAAGTTTGGGGCCCAATTTACGCTTAATTGAGAAGATTAATATTTTACAAAAGCAAAGCTAATTTTTACAAAGTCAATTGGTTTAAATCAGAGATAAAATCATAAAAAAATCAAAGTTTTAAGGTTAATTAATGGTTAAATTAAAGAAATTCGAGGCCAAGAATCATTTTGTAAAAGGCACCAAACTATGAGGAACTCAATTGATTGAAATCAAGGCTGAAATTGAACAAAATTAAAAGTTTAATGGTCAATTAAGAGTTACATTGCTTAATTCCAGGAACAAGGACTAATGTAAAAAAGATGCTGAAATTGAAGTTTGGCAGGGGCAAAATTCCATAAAATTGGAAGCTTAAGGCAATTAAAGGGGTGCAATTAAAATAAATTAAAAGATAGAGGACCAAATTGAACTTTAACCAAAACCTTAAATTAAAATCCTAAAAATTGTAAAACAATGCCGTTTTGAATAGTAAAAAGGGACCTAATGATGCATTATCTGTTGACTATTCATCTTTTTTTTTCATTTAAGCGAGAAAAAGCTACTCGAGTGGCTTCCTTTTCAAAGTATTTAATGCTTCATCTTTCCATTAAATTTGACAAAACTCACACACAAATGATGACCTGACATCTGATGACACCCTAGTATGGTCCTTTTTGATGGATTGACACCACAACGATCACAACACTACTCCTAAGTGGCAAACCTAACAATTTTCTCAAGTAATGAAGGCAACTTTGAGCCAACAATTGGGTCTTTCCCAACTGAAATAAGAGCCAAGATTTTCCTCAAAAGAGACAAAGTGTCCCTCTTCTACACCCTATAAATAGGAGTGGATTCCATGCCTTGAGGGAGGAGAAAAAAGAGCCCAATGTGAGTGAAAAATCAGTTTTTCTTCCTAGATTTTTTCTTTTTTTTTTCAAAAACCATCTTCCTCCTCTTCTTCCAACACGCCTTCACCACCAGCATTGCCACCAACAATAGTTCGACCTTCCCATCATAGTCAGCTAGCAATCCCTCATAGCTAGTAACCTTCTTCTTCCTTTTTTTAGCTACAAACAGGCAACCATTTGCATGAAAAACATTGGTTTTGCATGCAAAAATCAACCAATTCACATGGTCATTAGGTCGGGTTAGTGACCATATGAAGATAGGTTGAACCCATTCCAACCTAGCCCGTGATGGCTAGGCTAGGTCGATCCCATAAAAAAAAAGAGAAGCCTATTGGTTCGCCAATCAGCCCAACCTAGCCTAGTCTGACCCAGTTGGCTAAGCTAGCCCTAACTTATATATTTAATAATAATAAAATAATATAATGATATTAAAATGGAAAAAGACCTTGGAAAAGACCAACAAATAGAAACTTGACCTAAAAAAATCAAATAACAATGTAGCTTACCTCAGGTAGGGCGTATTAGGAGTGATGCATCTTTTCTTTGTATTACCAGTCCTTTACCCGGACTCTCGCAGACTATAGATTTTCTAGAAACCATAATACTAGGTGGCGACTCATGAACTTCATAATCATAACTTTATGATTATACTTAAAACCATTTCACTATGCCTCCAAGGAGGCTTAACACGTCATTTCATTATATATAGGAAAGACAACAAAAGACAACAACAAATTCTAAAGCATAGGAAAAATTGCATTTGTTATCATAACTTTTCAATTGAACTTGTGTTTTGTTTAAAAGGTTTTTGCTTGATATTAACATCCAAATTTAGAAAGCATAATTTCACTAACCAACTTGAAAACTTATGCCATATAACTTATGATCAGTATTTGCATATACAATGCTCATCTCCAGTTATGTTTGACTGAAATGGATACTAGAAAGAAACCAAAAGCAATACTTTCATTCATTATTTAGATACCTTAAATTCGCTACCTAATGTAAAAAATAATTGTTGAACTTTCATGTTTCAGATTATTCAATACAATATAGTCATTAAAAAGTGTTACACTAAGCTGTTGGATCAACATATTTGAAAAAGAAAAATTAAGAATGGAAGGAAAATGAAGTTCATATTACACCTCATATTAAACACACATCAATAACACCACAAACCCTTATTCTTAATCTAGGATTAGAAAGGACTTGATAAAATTGGCAACATCAAAGATTCATATAAGGTTTGGTAGCAAGAATTAAAAGTAATATATGAATTACTATTTATTTTATCTATTAAACACTAAAAATAAAAAGAAAAAAATACTCAATGTTGTTGACAGCTTTAGCTATTATTGTTACCTATTTTTAGGCCCCTACATAAACAAAAAAATAGAAAAAGAAAATACAAAAAGAATTGAAAAAAATGTTAGAAGAAAATAAAAAAAATATATTAGTGAGAAGAATATACTAGAACTCTCAGGAAATTGGCAAAGATTGGTTGAGAAAGATCAAAATATACAAGTTTAAAAAAATTAACAATGCATTTTTGACTAATGAAAGTCCTATTGACAAAGAAAAATTCAATTTGGGGAAAGAAATTCAAAATTAGGTGTTCAAAGATTCAAATAAATTTTTTTAAGGTCTAATTGAATTTATTAAGGGCTTAATTGCAAGAAAAATTAATTTTTTTAAAGTCAATTTAGGCTTCAATTAAAAGAAATTAAAGTTTTATTGAATTATAATTTTTAAGAGTTAATTTGGTCAAATAAGAAGTTTAATTACATAAATATTGAAGTTTGATGGACAATTAAGAACTTGATTGAAGAAATTCAAAACCAAGGACCAAACTTAAAAGGGCGCATGAATGTAAGGGTTGGAATTGATAAAATCAGGGGTGAAATTGAAAAACTTCAAAGTTTGTTGGTCTATTGAGGGTCAAAATACACAAATTCATAACTAAAGACTAAAATTAAAATATTGGTCAACTTTGCGAGAAACACTTAAGTTTGACAAGGATGAAATTGCATGAAATTATGTTTGGAGGCAATTACAGGTACAATTAAAAGCAATTGAAAGAATAATGACTAAATTGATATTTACCAAATCCTAAATTCAAAACCCTTAATGACGTGTCATTAAGACTTAATAAAGAGAAGGTAAATGACATGTTGTTCACTAGTTTGCTTCTCTGTTTTGATAGTTTTGGCTGATCGAGCTAGCAATTTCAAACGCATGAATATGAACTTACAAACCTCCAAATTAAGCAAGGTTGATCCAAATAAAAGGTGTGTACCTTCTCTATCAACTTTAGATGGTCTTAGGTAACAATGATGTCAGAGTTGTTCCAATGAGGCCTCGAAAGTGGATAACTCTATTAGCCTTGGTAGTGTAATCATGATACAAAAAACAATATGGTTTCTATGTATTCACACACAAAGGCTCCTTAATGAGTTCTTATCAAAGGTTTACAACACATCTCTCAAGATCAAGATGTCAGAAATGGATTTAAGACCTCCTCAAATCCTAACAAAACACTATAAATACCCTCCTCATGATCAATAAAAGGAGGCTGAGATAAAAAAAAAAGAAGAAGAAAACAAATATCGACAAGGAAGCTAAGTGTGAAGGTTTGAGAGGCCAACATAAAGTTTTCTAAAGTTGTTTAAATTTAGCAAGTTTATGAGAGGCCAACATAAAGTTTTCTAAAGTTTAAATTTAGCAAGTTTCTGAGAGACAAAAATTTACAAAGAAAAAGAAAGAAAGAGAGTAATTGTTCTAAGTTTCTCATCTGATCTAAAAGTAAGCTCTTGTGACTTGCTTAAGGTGTTTTTTGTTATTGGAGATTTTTTGTTTTTTCAAGGCATGTTCTTCATGATCGTAAGAATATTGCTATAGTCCCTAAATTTGAACTATGTTTAGTCCATTTCTTTACATAGAAGCCATTATTATGCATGATTAGTATATAATCTAGTATTTATTTACATCAATAACATTTTTTTTTAGATTTTAATCCAAGGTTTTAATTTTGAACCAAAACCTATTTTGACAAAAATCATGATATTTTAGTGATAATCGAAGTGAACGGATACTAGATCATTGATCATTGCATAATTTACAACATGTATGTTCATTTTTTTTTGCATAATTTTAATGTTCTTGTTGTTCTTTATTTTTTTTTTATGTTTTTGATCCATTTTGTTCAAGAATTTTTTTTTGTTTTTGTGTTTATTTAGGTGTTTAATATGGTTTTTAGCTTTAGTTTTGTTTTTGGATCCAACCAAAATTTTTGAGTCGATTTGGTTCGATAAAAATAAAAATAAATCAAAGGGTTTAATGCCCTATTTGGTTTTTCATAGCTTTTGTTAAAAGGGTTTTTAATTTAAGGATGTGTTTGACAAACACCCCTTAAACTTACTTTTGATAGTTTTATTACAAAGAAATATGGATTTTTGCCAAACAAAGCTTTTTTAAAAAATTCTTTTTCTTGCATATGACAAAAAATTCTAAAGTTATTTAAGCATTTTTTTTTAAAAAAATCTAAAATACTTTCTCATGTTTTTTTCTAAAAATATTACATAGATTTGACAACAAGTTTGTAAAAATCCAAAGGATTTTGGCCTACATTCCAAAAATACCAAAACAATTTGTTTGTTTATTTTAATATATGGTATTATAAACTTATATGTAAAATATATTTTTGATATTAAATAAAAAGATAATTTATTTTTATTTTTTGCATCAAAATGGTTAAGTTTTTAATTTGATAAGATAAACATCTTCTTATTGAGAAGAAATTTTCTAAAACCTTAAGTTGACTAATGGTTAGAAAATACAACATTTTCATAGCTTATATCAAACAAAATAAACAAAGTAATTTATCTCAGGTAAGGTATATTAGAAGTGCTAATATATTTTCTTTATATAAGTCATTTAACCTAGACTTTAAGACCAATTAGAGTTTCTAGTGACCATAATACTAGGTGGAGACTCTCATTCCCTTCTTTTCTACTGAGAAAGGTCAATAATTCCTTTCCATTTTCACCCATATCGATTCGGATGGATGATCACCGTAACGTTACAAACATACGACAAAATAACAACTCCACTAAAGACCGGTGGATTAAGCTATGTTTGTTTATTTGATTATTATGTTTGATTTTTTTGTACATTTTTATGCTTTAATTTTATATATATTACATATGATTTTGTATATTGGATATGGATTAATGCCTCATGTATCACCTGCTTTAATTTTTGAAAAGCACACACAAACTTCAAGGTTAGGTTGAGAATTAACAATCTGCCCTATAACTATTAGTCAGAGTTTAGATGTGTGAAACACCAAACTTATATATGAGTGCTTGCTAGGTAATGGTGGACATACGTGCCTTAACCATTCCTCGCAATGCTTCCATATTGTCATTATAAAAATTATCACTAGGCAGATTTGAGACTCTTTTAGAGACTAAGTAACAAATCTATCCCCTATCTCACATAAAAGTATTAATACTAGCCCTTAGGGTGTATGCTCCCTACACATGTTTTGCGTCAAAGTAAGCCTTTCATGAAACATCTTAAGTTCAAGACTTATAAGTGACATAATGGTCATTCCTTAGGAAATTTATGTTGTAGAGTTTAGGCAAGAATTAAAATTCTTATTAATTATGTAAGAGTTATGACTATGTGTTATCCCTTAAAGGATGAGCTCTTCACATCAAATACATACCCATACATTTAGCATGTATGTTCACAGGTTGAAATGTAGGTCCCTCATTGAAGGTCCACTACACCTGACTAAGAGAAAGGATGGAAAACAAAGAAAGGACTCACATAGAGGCTCATTATCAAAAGAAAATTGAAAGCATCAAAGTTGAAGTGGCTAAAATTATAAATTTGCTCGAGCAACTACATTACCTCTCGTGGAGGCACCAACAACTCATATCACTCACACACCTCAAAACTTAGGGGTAAATTCAATGTTCAATCAACATTTTATCCCCATTGCCCTTGTCTAGCCAGCTCAAACTTCAATTATTATGGATTTGATAGTTGAATGACCATTTGATGATAGATTTGTTGGTCCTACGGACCATGATGAATGGATTGCTCTTGAAGAGAGATTGAGAGCAATTGTATTAATAATTGAAGTTTGTTTGATTCCAAACATTATGGTGCTGAAAGATTTTAGAGTGTTGAACTTCATAAAGTATACTAAAATAAAATACCTAAACACCCATCTCGAGTCATATTATAATAAGATGGATGAAGTTAACCATAATGATAAAATACTAATATATTTATTTCAGGATAGTCTTATAATTAGTACTTAAAAGTGTATTTTTATCAAGGTTTTATATCATCATTTTACACTTGAAGTATCAATAACTCCTTAACTAAAGCATGTTTTATAATAATATATCTAATAATATAAGATACCTTTAATTTGTGATAAATATTTATTTTAAATGACGCCCTATTACATAAATGAAAGAATTGATTGATAAGTTTAAGAACTGAAATTGAAAGGACATCTTACAATATCTATCTTAAATTAATATATAAGATTGGATAGTGCCAAGATCAATAAATGGAAGGATATTGCAGACACCTTCTTGAAGCAATATAAAATTAATCTGGAAATTGCTCCTGATAAAAACAACCTTATGATCATAAAGAAGGGAAACTAAGAGTTTGTAAGAGCATACACACAAAGATGGTGAGATAAGAAAACATATGTCTAACCTCCACTAATAGAAACAAAAATGGTAATATTATTCACCAACATCTTCAAATCCCTATATTATGAGCATCTAATGGGAAGCTTAGCTCATCAATTCTATGATATTATAAGGATCGCTGAAAGAATTGAACAAGTTATCAAAATGAGAAAAATTAGAGGTCTTATTTGGGTTTCAAAACAATGATGAGAGATTTTAGAACAATGACGATAGATGAATAGGAAGATGGCTCTCAAGTAGAAAATCTTAGTTACGTAATCCAACCAAATCTCATTGTAGCTTCATCTGCTCAAGTGCCTTTGTCAAAAATTGACAAACTTTTGCCACTCAAGTTAGTCTACCAACATTTGTTAGACCTTAGACTTATTGCCCTAATTCCATCAAATCTCATACAACCATTATTTTCTAGGTGGTATAATCCAAATAAGAGATGTGAATGTCATGTTGGGGTCTTGAGCTATTCGATTGAAAATTATAAAAAATTCAAGTATCACATCTAGAAGTTGGTGAGCGAAGGACAAATTGAGTTTGTGAAGAGCAGTGATACCTACCATATAGACATCCTGATCTTCAACAATGACTAGTAACTTGTAAAATACTGATAAGGCATAAATAATATGTAGTTACCTAGAGAATGATCATTGTATTTTGCTTCAATATGTTTTTCATGTATTGTGACTGCATTACGTACTTCCAATGAATTGTGATTTGTTCTTTGTTTTATGATTATCTTGAAAGAGATGTTTTTTTCAAAGGGTATTTTGATAAAATATGTTGATCAAACTCTAATATGTTAAGTTAAGGCTAATCAATCTTGAAAAGAAAAAATATTAAAAGAGTTTTTGATTGTAGAAATGATATGATGTTTGTAAAATGACATGAAGTGACTAAACAAATATTGAACTCATAAATAAAATTAAACCACACATTATATGAGCTAAGTTTTAATAACATATATATTGATATGTAATGGATTTAATAGTTATCGACTCGTAAATCAAGTTCTTTACAAGTCCAAAATATTACGCTAGATGAAGTCAAAATTTATTAATTCTAACTAACCTTACTTGAAATGAGAAAATGTTATCTTTGCTTATTCCTTTCACAATTCTTAAAAGATATATTCCTTAAAGTCCCAATCTAGGCCTATTAGAATATTTGTTTAAAAATGAACCCTTAACATAGATTATACCCCACACTAGAAGCAAGAGAGAGATTTTTTATTGAAAGGATAAAGATAATGATAGAATTAATGGTGAAGGAAATGCTAAAAACAAAACACTAAGAAAGGGGTAAAAGTAGAAAAATCCATAAATAGGAAAGGCAAGAGAGATTTTAATTAAAGAAAGACATAAAAATGCCAAAAGTTGATGACTGAGGGGGTATAAATGAAAAAAGAAAGAAAGAAGAAATAAAATTGATTGGAAAACACACCTAAAAAATCAAAAGACAAGAAAATAAAATACCATGTCTTTTAGTATCTATAATAGCGCCTCTTGTTAAGGAAAATATGATTGAGATTACCATGTTTTTAAATGATTAGATAAAAGATAAGTTATTCATCAAAAGAAGAGTTATAGTTGCTTTATGACCTCTGTTAAGATAATAAAATTGGTGTTTGTTTATTAGAACAAACACCAATTTGATTTTTTTTTTTGTATTAAAACTTTGATTTTTCAAAAATTCTTGTAAAAACATGGGATCATGCTTTTTTTAAAGATAGAAAAAAAAGGAAAACACTAAAGAATTCTTGGTATAGTGGTTTTAAGAATACAAAGTGCACTCAGTGCATGAAACAACAAAAAATAAAGGCACATGATGAACATATGATCTTGTTAACAACAAAGACTCATTTGACAAGGAGTCTTGTGGCATTATGAGTCAAATTATCAGCAAGACTAAAATAGGTTAAAATGTGACAAAATTAAAATAACTTTGCATATATGATCAAATAGAAGCAATTATTAGAGGTAGACTCCATCCTCACATCTTGTAGCAGAACTTCGTCCTCTATCCTTAAGAATGCACACTATATCCAACTCTTTCCATCAATGTTTTGAGGTTTTCAGTGCATTCCACCTCTAATGCATTCAATAATCCAGTACTTGAAGTATGATTAGGTGGAGGGTTTGAACTCCCGTTTGGAGTTCCTTCGGAGTTATCTATCCAACTTTAATCAAATGCATGAGCCTCTTCTTGAAGGTACTACAAGTATTAATGTTGTGTCCCGCGGACTAGTATGGTATTTGCAAGTGAGGTCGGGTTGGTACCAGTTAGGGTAAGGTGGTTGTAGAGGTGTCAAGAGTTTTGGAGCTATATATCCAATGCTCAGTAGTTTTTGGTACATCTCATTTAAGGGCAGCGGTAATGGAGGTAGTTGTTCTTGGATTCTTTGGTGTTTGGCTTAAGACTTAGGTTTTCTGGTAGGAAAAGAAGGATTGAAATTGATGTTGTTGATTTGGGGTGAAGAGGATGGAGTGTGGTATTTTTGGAATGGGTTCTTCCTACCTTTAACATAGTCAACCTCTTTCTTTTTACCTTCGAAGCCCCTTTTCTATAGAGGTGTAGAGATTCTACCACTCTTTACTCCTTGTTCTATACGCTCAGCTACTGCCATAACATTAGTAAATTGCTGGGCCAAATTACCCATGACATGCTTATAGTATGGTGCCTTGAGCGTGTTGGTAAATAGAGTCACCATCTCTTTATCCAATAATGGAGGATGTACTTGAACAGCTAGGTCTCTCCACCTTTAAGCATATTCCCCTATGCTTTCTTAGTCCTTTTCTCTAGATTAGAGAAATTGGTTCTATTACGAGTGATGTCTATATTGTACTTGTATTGCTTCACAAAAGCATCCACCAAGTCTTTCTATTTTTGGATCTTTGTGTTGTGTAATCTCATATACCAGCTCAATGCCGCCCCACTTAAGCTATCTTGAAAAAAGTATATCAATAGTTTTTCATCATATATTACTTCTGCCATCTTGTTGCAGTAAGATTTGAGATGAGTCATGGGGTATTGTGTTCCAATATATTTGATGAATTTAGGAATACCAAACTTCTCCAGGACAACCATATTTGGGACTAAACACATTTCTGCTGCCCATACTGGATCGTACAAGTCTACCCCTTCAATGACTCTAATTCTAGCTTCAAGTGCTACCATCTTATCTTGGTCAATGCTATTGGATGACTTAGTCTTGTAGGACTCATTAGCAAATGCATCTATGACTGCGGGGGCTGGTGCTGATGTCATTGAGTGCATAAATGATGGATTGTATGGAGGTTTTTTTCCATGTTCACTCATTGTTTTTTCGAGTTGAGCTATTGCCGAAGGCTGAACAAAAATAATTGGCTTGTTGGAAGGACCTTCACCATAGATATTTCAAGTGTTTGCTTGAGTAAGCTAGTGAGGCAAGCCACGCTTGCTTTTAAAGACTCTAGCTCTTTTTGGAAATGGGCATCACGATGAGCACACTCTTCATCTTCCATATTTCTTGCTCAGAGTCGGGTGTTGTAGACTTTTTAGAGACTGATTTTTTAACCTGTTGCATGTATATATGCTATCTATAATGGATGGATGTATATGTGTGGGTGAAAATGCATGTACATACATATTGGGTATGAATGGCAAAAACCCATACAAAATGACTATGTAGGGAGTTCATGCTCTAAAGGAAGGTTTTAGGTCATTACCTGATGGGTAGGCTTTCTACCTAGTCTTAAAAGGGTCTATGAACTGCCAAGTGATCACCTCATGTAAAGGCAGTATAGGAGTTTACAAGGAGTGGTTGGAGCACAGTGTGACCACTACTATGAAGTAAACACTTAGCTCATAGTTGGATGTTTTACGAATATGAACCCTGACTAAAAGCCATAAGATAGACTACTACTCCCCACCTAACCTAGAATTGGGTTTACTTGTGAAATTAAAATGCATGCTAAAGCAGTAAAAATGTGAGCTAAAATTAAAGATCAACAAAAAGGCAAACAACTAAACAAGTAAAGATTAATTCGACAAGACAAGGTGGTCCCCACTAGAGTCGCCATCCTGTCGCGAGGTGTGCAAGCACCGGCAAAACATTGTCTGGCGACGGCGAAGGCTTTTGTCATGCCTCCTGTGTGAGGTGTTATGTGTTGGAAAGGGTTTTGGATTTAATCATAAAATTATGATTAATATTTAGGAGTCGCCACCTAGTATTATGGTCACTAGGAATCTATGGTCTGCGAGAGTCTGATAAGGGACTAGTTATGCAAAGGGAAGACGCATCACTCTTCGTGCACCTTACTTAAGATAAGCTTCATTGTTGTTTGATTGTTTTTTTTAGTCGGGTATCTGTTGGTATTTTCTAAGTCTCAAGGAAGATTTATCTTCATGAGAGAGTCTCTACTTTATTGGGTTAAATCCTAACCGTTCTAAAGTTTGAATTTTAATATCGCATTTATTTACATCTTGTATCTTTAATACCCGAGGGTGTACTTTATCGTGTAATTTTACACCCCATAAAAATTAAAGTCTACATCTGAATCCTAAAATATTAGAAATTTTTTTTTGACATATTGACCAAATCCTAATGGATAATCATAAACTGGTTATGATATTCATTTTTGAATTTTTAAACACAAAAAAGATTTATTTTTTGTTTTTTTATAAAAAATATGCATGAAAAAATTTCAGGATTTGGCCGTATACAATAAAATATATATTTTTTTGAAAATTTTGTTGAAAATGTTTTATTTTTTTTGAAATATTTTAGAGAAAACTAGGTCTTTTAATATCAAATTTGTATTTTATAGTGTAAATATACAATCCAATATTGTATAAAATTGGTAAAAAAATATACGAGAAAATCAAAATTTTTTTAAAAAATTTTGGATTAAAAAAACAAAGAAGGATAATCCACTGTATGAAGAATAGACATGAATTATAATTCACGCTGCTCTTCATACTTGAACAGTAGGACATGAATTATAATTCACGTCCTTTGTTTACTGAACAGAGGCAGCGAATAAGAAGAGGAGGAAAAAGAAGGGGAAGGGAAGAGAGAGCTAGCAACTTGGCATGGTGGTGGTCTGGCTAAGGATGTCATCATGCTGCTCGTGGTCGCAGCGGTGGAGGCTGGCGTCGGCTATGAGAGGAAGAAGAAAAGGTTGCAGCGAAGAGAGAAATGTTGGAAGGAGAAAAGGGAGAAAGTCGTGATGGCTACGCCTATCGCCGGTGAGGATTTGGGTTTGTAGGGAGGCTGAGACGCCATTTGTTGGTGGAGGAGGAATGTTTTTGTGGGGTTTTCAAAGACTAAAGAAGCAGCGGGAGAGAGAGAAAGAAGAGAGAACGGTGGCTGGAAGAAAAATAGGGGAGAAGCTGATTTTTTGGCTTATTTTGGACCCTCTTTTCTCCTCCCTCAAGCCATCAAATCCATCTTTATTTATAGGCAGTGAAATAGGGAAATCTTGTTTACGTTGGTGAAAATTTTTAGCTCTTGATTAAGATAAAAAAGATCTCAACCGTTAGCTCAAAGTATGCATGGTGTACTGTTAAATTGTCAAATTTGTTGCTGCAGGTTGCCTGAGTTGGCCTCTTTGGGGTGATGCCACATCCGTTTATTTGCCAGTGAGCCAGTGCCGACCATACCGAGATGTAGAGGGATGTCTGGTGATAAGTTTCGTGTAAGTTTTTGAAATTAGGTGGATATTAGGTACATTAAATGCAACTACAAAGTAGGTAACCAGACCAGCTATTTTAGAAATTTAAAGAAGAAGATGAACAATGCTAAAATCCTGTTTTTGATCAAAATTAATTTAAGTCCTTTCTCTTTCAATTGCTTTCAATTGAGTCCCTAATTGACCCTAAATTTTTCAATTAAACCTCTGATGAACTTTAATTGGAGCCTAAAGTTACACGCTTATTGCGATATCATTCTTGGTCTAGAATTTCTTCAATTTAGCCCCTAATTGAACCACAAACTTTATTTTTCTTGCAATTTGACCCACAATTTCGATCAATTAACTTGGTAAAAATTAAATTTATCTCTTAAAATTTTAATATTATCAATTAAGCTCAAATTAAATTTTAATATTCTCAATTAAGCTCAAATTAAGCCCTCGAACTTAATTTTTCACCAATTAAGCCCCAAATAAAATTAATTCGACCAATTTAAAGTATAATTAAGTCCTTGCACTTAATTAAATCCTTCAATTGGACCCAAATTAATTCTTAAACATAATTAAAATTCAATTTGGCCCATGATTAAATCAAATTGACCTATTAAAAATAGCAGAATTGAGTCTTGCCCTTCTATGAAAGTTTTAGGTCTATATCTTAACTTTCCATCCATATAAAGCAGACCTAAATCTAAGATGTACAGCTCTAGATATTATCCAATTACCAAACAGTGTTCCAAGTTAGATTGCACTAACATCTCTTTTCTAAGTTTGACCATTTCTTTGTCCTTTCAATTCCAAAACTTCAACTCATCAATTAATCCTTTCATTTATGTGATAAGCCTGCATTTAGGATGAAAATTTACCATAAATTAAAGGTATCTTAAGATATCAGACTTGTTATTATAAAATATGTTTTAGTTAAGAAGTTATTGATACTTCAAGCGTAAAATGATGATATAAAACCTTGATAAAAAGACACTTTTAAATACTAATCAATGCTCAAATTAGAAAAGAGGAGTGTGATTTAATTAAAGGCAACTTTATGACTAATTGACATTTTAAGATGAGGTTGACACTAGAAAATATTTTCATAATTGTTGGCACGATGCACACAACTAATTCGAGGGTATTTTTGAATAATCCAAGAAGTTGAATGATTCGTTAAACTCTTTCATGATAAAACAAACAATGTCATACTTGAGGGCATGGTTAAGCTTTAAATAATAAGAGTAGTAATCATTGTGGATAACCTAGTGATTAGTACTTAAAAGTGCATTTTTATCATGGTTTTATATCATCATTTTGCACTTGAAGTATCAATAACTCCTTAACCAAAGCATATTTTATAATAATATATCTAATAATACAAGATA